>NC_090022.1:254100175-254210175 GCF_037176765.1 Anolis sagrei | reverse complement strand
CATGCCAGTTTTCATGCTTTAATTCTGCTGCCCTGTGGTTCTTAGCTTTGACATTGAGATCTGCACGGCCACCAGAGATAATTATTTCAACCTTCAGGCCATCAGGCGCTCATTTTTGATCATGGATATGTAAGAGGGTTTTTTTCCAGGTTTGCAAGCTTGCCAAGCACACATTGAGATGGGTAAAATAAATGCAAACAAAACAATGTTTTCAGAGAAATGAAAAACACTGGACGTATAGATGTTTGGTTATAGGCTTATTTAAAATGACTCTATTAAATTTTATGAGCATGCACAGGATGACGGATGAATCTCAAATACAGTTTACCCTCATATTTTTTTAAAAATTGCCCATAATGTTGTGCAAATTTAACACAATCAATTAGTTTAAACAAATAAATCCCAAATTTTCATATTTTATGGTGATAACAGAGAAAATTGAAATATGCACCAATTCAACTATAATACTTTGGTGTTGTTCTGTACTATAAATAGAATGGCTTGCCGGATACAAATGTAACAGCATCCATCAGATTATAGATCTATAATTTACTGGAATATGCAGCCTAGACAGACATGAAAACAACTCTTTCATATCAGCAAAATCAAGGATCAATTAATATTTCTAATACACTGAAAAAAGGTAGTAATTCAGCATAATTTATTTTTTAAAACTAGATCTGAAACTGTAATAAGAAATTTAGAATAATTTATAAAATTCCTTTACCTTCAATCTGAGAGGGCTTTACAAATATTTAGCTACACAACTTCAATTTAATTATTCCACAGTCATTCTATTGGGGTTATTGGGGCAAGTCTTAATAAAGTTCTCAGTGGATTGTTGAAGCCATGGGTCATAATCCTGTAGGTAATATATGCTAGCACAGTTCTGTTATGCGAGCATTAACATTTTTCAGTCATTGTGAAAGGAGGCATCTAGTACTTCCTTGCGACAGGCACTACAGCACAGCAGTGGGGTGGGGACATTAAGCTCCCATATCTCTTGGACATTCGGGAGAGCAACAGCTGTTATTCATAACTACAGTTGAATGGTACATAGGAGACAACTGCTCCCCCAATCACTGGCTGGCCACAGAGATGTGCACTAGCATTGTTACACTGTGGTGTTTGGCTACCAACAGGAAATACAATGGTGAGATTTACACTCCACCAGCCATACTGTTGCATCTCAGCCAAAGAACCCATGTCATTTGTCTTCATTCACATTAGAACATTGTAAGAGAGCTATGAAAAAGATTGTACTAATGCTACAATGCTACTTTTTCAATTATTTGTGCTAAAAATAGAAGAGTAAGTTACCTATTTGTTATTTATAGAATCATAGAATCATAGAATCAAAGAGTTAGAAGAGACCTCATGGGCCATCCAGTCCAACCCCCTGCCAAGAAGCAGGAATATTGCATTCAAATCACCCCTGACAGATGGCCATCCAGCCTCTGCTTAAAAGCTTCCAAAGAAGGAGCCTCCACCACACTCCAGGGCAGAGAGTTCCACTGCTGAACGGCTCTCACAGTCAGGAAGTTCTTCCTCATGTTCAGATGGAATCTCCTCTCTTGTAGTTTGAAGCCATTGTTCCGCGTCCTAGTCTCCAAGGAAGCAGAAAACAAGCTTGCTCCCTCCTCCCTGTGGCTTCCTCTCACATATTTATACATTTAGAAATAAACACTGCCAGATCCTTATTAATAGTTTCGGAGTTAGCACATCAACCAACATTAAAGACCATTCAATTTACTTAACTCATAAATTCTCATATTTAAAGGTGGGTGCCATCACCGCTACAATCTCAAGATATAAAGCAGGAATAAGGAAAGTACAGCCAATAGGCTGTGTGGGACATTAAGCCTGTTTTTGAAGCTTCTCCAAAGCTCTCACCCATCACCATTTTTCAAAACTTTGTTTTGCCCACCTCGTAGCTGACAGAAATTAGAATTACAATTGAACATTTCACTATGTTTGGGAGACTTGACAGGACTTACCTCAGAACAACATTTTTTAAATACATGACAGCTAGGAGCACAAAATGGCCCTCAAATGCAGCAAAATAGTCAGAACACCTCTCAGGCTTTGGGAGGGCTACCACTTCTGCACACTCTTTCTAAATAAATGACATGCTATCTTCTTACCAAAACCAAACCAACAATAACTGTCATACATTGTCTAAAACACTGCCTCTTAAACTATGGGTTCCAAACAAAAAATGGGGTCCCCTTAGATCAATTTTGGGGTCCTGAAAAATTGGGCATGAATAAAAGTTTTCTGAATGTCACCTAGTGGCTGCTTTAGACATTTAGACAAATCTGTTGTGCAGTGTTTCAAGTGGATTCTGCAGAAGATGCTTCATCTGTACTTCATAACACGGAAAAGCAGTCTCCTTAACAAGCCTTGCAAATGCTAGTTTGTGGTGATTAAATGTTTGATTTTTATACCTATTTTATATATCTATATACCCAGGATTGCATAAAAATTGCATGGGCCAAAAGCGGTCCTAATTAGAAATGTTTACGAAGTCTTGATCTAAACACAACCCACACCAGATACATAGAATCTAGTTTTTTCAGAAAACCAATGTTACTATGAATCAGAGAAGCTTTTCAAACAGAAAGGAGAGATTCAGTGAATCACTGCATCATTTGGGGATATTGTTCAGTTATTCAAATTTTCGCATTGCGGAGAGCAATGATTTCCTAAGAAAGAGAAGTAATAATAATAATAAATAATAAAACTATTTGAAGGCTGCCCTATCTCCCTGAAGGAACTCAGGGCAATTACCAACACATATGGCAAATATTCAATGCCTACAAAGAACATATAAACAAATTACATCAAAACAAAATATATCAAACAAAATACAAATAACCTAACTGTAAACTTAATACCAAATAAATTAACCAAAAATACAACTAAAATAAACCATAACCAATATAATCCTATAGTATAAATTAACATTTATAGGATAAAACTTTTAAAACATTTTAAAAGCTAAGACCTTGTTAAAAGGTGGGATAATTTCAACAGCTAACAGGCTGAAATCAAGTAAAATGGCTAATAGTATGCCATTGTCCATACACAAATGAAAATAATGCATTCAAGTATTCTGATTCTTGATTCCTCTTATGAAAAATATATATGCCTTAAAACATTAGTAACAGGAATTAGTTGAATTTAGCAGACAAAACTACCATTTAGGAATAGCAATGGCACGGCATCCTCAATGTTTACCAATAAAAAAATTTTAATTAGAAGACAAATTTTAATGTGCTTAAATCTGTACATATCAATTCCCATTGCAAAGGTACCATATTTGTAGAAAGAATCACAGTAATAAGAGAGTGACACATGGTTTGGTTACTAATGTCTCAGACATCTACTAGTGGGGAGGGCAGTAAAACAGCAAAATATTAGAATACTCTATTTCATAAACAGCAGTTATGTCTCAAATATCCCTTCTCAGCTCTTATTTTAACTCAAAGATAATCTGCCATCTTCATGATTCTAGGTGGAAAAAAGGCACTGGAGTAGAATCACAGATATAAAGGGTTTAGATTTAATTAACTACGATAGATTTATTTGCAACATTTCTACCCCACCTTTGTCACTCTGGAGGGGACTCAAGGCGGCTTTACATACAGGAACAATTCAATGCCCCAAAACACAATGTATACTTAAATAAATATTAAAATAAAATTTAAAAATACATTAAAACAATTAAAACATTTTAAAACAATATATTAAGAGTTAAACATGTAATCCATGGTGTAATCTGAGCTGTTCCAATGGCCATTGCACATTGTTCCAAGTCTATCTGTTGAACAAGTTCTTTAAAGGCTTGGTCACAAAGCCATGTTTTCACTCTCTTGCAGAAGGTCAGAAGGGAGGGGGAAGATCTAACATCGCTGGGGAGGGAGTTCCACAGTCGAGGGGCCACCACTGAGAAGGCCCCGTCTCTCATCTCTGCCAACTGCACCTGCGAGGGAGCTGAGATCGAGAGCAGGGCCTCCCCAGATGATCTTAAAATCCGTGGTGGTTCATAGAGGGAGATATGTTTGGACAGATAAGCTGGGCCAGAACCATTTAGAGCTTTATAAGTTAAAGCCAGTACTTTGAATTGTGCTCGGTAGCAGATTGGAAGCCAGTGGAGCTGACGTAACGGGGAGGTTGTATGCTCCCTGTATGCTGCTCTGGTGAGCAATCTGGCTGCCACCCATTGGACTATTTGTAGCTTCGGAACAGTCTTCAAAGGCAGCCCCACATAGAGAATGTTGCAGTAGTCTATTTGGGATGTAACCAGAACGTGGACTACCATGACCAAGTCTGACTTCCCAAGTTTTAATTGTGCGAATGCTTCTCTGGCTACCTCTGAAACCTGGCCTTATGAGAAAACGAAACGGTAGAATAGCAACTGTGGGAATGGAATGTAGCCAGTGGGGGGGGGGGGGATTGGACTAGAGAATTATATACAAGGGAGGTTGGCAGGAAACATTTAGAGCTGTCTTTCTTGTGGCTGTGGTAAGAGGGAAAAAAGCTGTATCCAAAGATTGCCCTTTGTGAGCGTTCTTCTGTTCCAAGAGCTTCCAGGTTCTGACATTAAGACAGCTCTCCTTTTCACACCTGTCTTGTACTGCCTGTATTTGTAGGGTGAGAGCACTATGTCTATGGAAGGGTTCGAGGACCTGCTAGAAACCGAGGGTGCAATGGGCTCGGAGATGAGCCCCCAAAAGGCTTTGGCTGCAGCACTCAAACTGGATCTATCTGGTGTGGATATTGAAGCTGGCGGCAGTCTCCTGATGACAGGGATGTCCCTAACCTCCACCCAAATACCAGAGAGAAGAGGGATGACAGTGTGATGAATGACCACCACTACCACTACCACTACCCCCACCCCAGCAGCAGGAGGAGAGCTGGGAGAGATCTCTTCAGAGACTAAAAGGTTGGAACGAAAAGCTGACTCCATGGAGAGAACGCTGCAAATCTTCTCTTTCCAGTTCAATGAAATGAGGAAGGAGGTGATAGCGTCATGGATGGCCATTGCAGAACAAAGAGATCAACGGCGACGCCAATTCCAGGGAGAAGTGGAGTCCCGGCCGTCAGGTCGAGTGATGTTTGCAGACACCGTGGAGGAGACAGAACAGAAGGGTGCCTCGGCTTTCCCAACGAGATTATCGGGGAGAAGCCAACTGCAAGAGACATCTGGGTGAGGGGAGTTACGAGTGAAGTTCAATGGAGACCCTCTCTTACTTCATAACAAACGGAATTGGTTAAATGGAGGAACCCAGAGGGTGCTCACCAATGCTTCCTCTTCATCCTGGAAAGAAGTGACAAGTGGAGTGCCGCAGGGTTCCGTCCTGGGCCCGGTCCTGTTCAACATCTTTATTAATGACTTAGATGAAGGGTTAGAAGGCAGGATCATCAAGTTTGCAGATGACACCAAATTGGGAGGGATAGCCAATACTCCAGAAGACAGGAGCAGGATACAAAACGATCTTGACAGATTAGAGAGATGGGCCAAAACTAACAAAATGAAGTTCAATGGGGACAAATGCAAGATACTCCACTTTGGCAGGAAAAACGAAATGCAAAGATATAGAATGGGGGACGCCTAGCTCGAGAGCAGTACGTGTGAAAAAGATCTTGGAGTCCTCGTGGACAACAAGTTAAACATGAGCCAACAATGTGATGTGGCGGCAAAAAAAGCCAATGGGATTTTGGCCTGCATCAATAGCAGCATAGTGTCTAGATCTAGGGAAGTAATGCTACCCCTATATTCCGCCTTGGTTAGACCACACCTGGAATACTGTGTCCAATTCTGGGCACCACAATTCAAGAGAGATATTGACAAGCTGGAATGTGTCCAGAGGAGGGCGACTAAAATGATCAAGGGTCTGGAGAACAAGCCCTATGAGGAGAGGCTAAAGGAGCCGGGCATGTTTAGCCTGAAGAAGGGAAGGATGAGAGGAGATATGATAGCCATGTATAAATATGCGAGAGGAAGCCACAGGTTGGCGGGAGCAAGCTTGTTTTCTGCTGCCCTGGACACTAGGACACGGAACAATGGCTTCAAACTACAAGAAAGAAGATTCCATCTGAATATTAGGAAGAACTTCTTGACTGTGAGAGCCGTTCAGCAGTGGAACTCTCTGTCCCGGAGTGTGGTGGAGGCTCCTTCTTTGGAAGTTTTTAAACAGAGGCTGGATGGCCATCTGTCAAGGGTGATTTGAATGCAATATTCCTGCTTCTTGGCAGGGAGTTGGACTGGATGGCCCATGAGGTCTCTTCCAACTCTATAATTCTATGTAAGACATTTTATGGAAGATTACAGGGAGTTTTTCCCTTCAGAAGGCGCAAGGGTTCAAGCTGTAGGGACCCACCTAAAAGGGCCAGTGGCTGACTGGTTAATACAAATGTATGACACTAGAGCCCGAGAACTAAGGCAACTGGATGATTTCCTGAGAGTGGAATGTGACAAGAAACAGGTATAGTGGCGACTGAGAGACAGAGGGCAAAAGCGACACCCAGCAGAAGTCCAGATGGAAGGAACACACCACTCTTCCACGAGAGGCCAGTCAGCCAGCAGAGAGAGGAAGGGGAAGTGTGAAACGTGTTTCACATGTGGCTGTGAGGGCCACAGAGCAACTCAGCAAAAAGAGGTTAAGTCCTCCTCCACGGAAGACTTCTCATGGAAGAAAAAGCATCTACAGCAACTGAGACAGCTTGGGCCCCAGTCCAACTACCAGCTGAAGGATGGGAGTTGGTGGTGGAAGAGGATGCTAACTGGTTGCCAGGAAACAACAAAGATCTGCTTTAGATACCCAGCGGCAGGTCAAATCTCCATAAGGCGAAGACATGTCAGTGAGTTTTAACTGTGATACTGTGCAGGTCAGGGTAGAATTACAAAACCCAGAGACTGGACTAAGGGTGAAAACAGAAGCCCTGCTAGACTGTGGGTGGACAAGATGTTTGATCACTGCATCTCTAGCTGACCAGTAGAAGCCCAACTTGTAAAAGCACCTGTGGCTTTTTCGCAGCTCAGTGGATCCACTGCCATTGGCCAGTAAAAGAAAAGACTAAGTTTTTGAGAATGAAGGTGGGGTACAGATGAGATCTATGGCATACCATAGATCTCATCTATGGCATCTCCAGCAAAGGATCACCGCCTTGTTGTGGCGCTGGAGCTTGAGCACCTCAATGATGTCATGAGCGAAACCGTGAAGGGCCACCCAAGACGGGACGGTCATGGCAGAGAGGTCAGACCAAGCGTGATACCTGGGGAAGGCAATGGCAAACCACCCCAGTATCCTTGCCAAGAAAACTAAATGGACCAGTACAACCAGAGATATGTCGGTATGCCATTGGAAGATGGGACTCCCAGGTCGGAAGATGGCCAAAATGCTACTGGGGAGGAGCAGAGGATAAGTTCAACTAGCCCCAGATGTGATGACGCAGCTAGCTCAAAGCCGAAAGGAAGGCTAGCGGCCGACGGTACTGGAGGTGAACGACGAATCCGATGCTCTAAAGATCAACACATCATAGGAACCTGGAATGTAAGATCTATGAGCTAGGGCAAATTGGATGTTGTTATTGGTGAGATGTCAAGACTAAAGATAGACATTCTGGGGGTCAGCGAACTGAAATGGACTGGAATGGGCCACTTCACATCAGATGACCACCAGATCTACTACTGCGGACAAGAGGAACATCGAAGAAATGGAGTAGCCTTCATAATTAATAAGAAATTCGCTAAAGCAGTGCTTGGATACAACCCAAAAAATGACAGAATGATCTCAATTCGAGTGCAAGGAAAGCCTTTCAACATCACCGTGATCCAAATATACGCCCCAACCACAGCTGCTGAAGAAGCAGAAGTAGATCAGTTCTATGAGGATCTGCAGGACCTACTGGATAATACACCAAAAAGAGACATGATTTTCATTACAGGAGACTGGAATGCTAAGGTGGGAAGTCAAATGACAACTGGGATCACAGGCAAGCATGGTCTGGGAGAACAAAATGAAGCGAGACGCAGGCTGATAGAATTTTGCCAGGAAAACTTGCTGTGTATAACAAACACTCTCTTCCAACAATCTAAAAGACGGCTTTATACATGGACCTCACCAGACGGTCAACACCGAAATCAGATTGACTACATTCTTTGCAGCCAAAGGTGGCGGACATCCATCCAGTCGGTGAAAACAAGACCTGGGGCTGACTGTAGCTCAGATCACGAACTTCTTATTGCTCAATTTAGAATAAAACTAAAGAGATCAGGGAAAATACACAGACCAGTTAGATATGATCTCACTAACATTCCTAGCGAATATACAGTGGAAGTGAAGAACAGATTTGAAGGACTAGATTTAGTAAACAGAGTCCCAGAAGAACTATGGACAGAAGTCCGAGACATTGTTCAGGAGGTGGCAACAAAGTACGTCTCAAAGAAAAAGAAAACCAAGAAGGCAAAATGGTTGTCTGCTGAGACACTGGAAGTAGCCCAAAAAGGAGGAAAGCAAAAGGAAACAGTGATAAGGGGAGATATGCCCAGTTAAATGCGCAATTCCAGAGGTTAGCCAGAAGAGATAAGGAACTATTTTTAAATAAGCAATGCATGGAAGTGGAAGAAAACAACAGAATAGGAAGGACACGAGACCTCTTCCAGAGAATTAGAAACATTGGAGGTAAATTTCAGGCAAAAATTGGTATGATAAGAAACAAAGATGGCAGGGACCTAACAGAAGCTGAAGAGATCAAGAGAAGGTGGCGAGACTATACAGAAGATCTGTATGGGAAAGATAATAATATCGAGGAGAGTTTTGACGGTGTGATGAATGAATTAGAACCAGACATCCTGAGGAGTGAGGTTGAATGGGCCTTAAGAAGCATTGCTAACAACAAGGCAGCAGGAGACAACGGGATCCCAGCTGAACTGTTTAAAATCTTAAAAGATGATGCCGTCAAGGTGATGCATGCCATATGCCAGGAAATATGGAAAACACAAGAATGGCCATCAGACTGGAAAAAATCAACTTATATCCCCATACCAAAGAAGGGAAATGCGAAAGACTGCTCCAACTTCCGTACAGTGGCCCTTATTTCTCATGCCAGTAAGGTAATGCTCAAGATCCTGCAAGGAAGACTCCAGCAATACATGGAGCGAGAGTTGCCAGATGTTCAAGCTGGGTTTAGAAAAGGCAGAGGAACGAGAGACCAGATTGCCAATATCTGCTGGATAATGGAGAAAGGCAGGGAGTTTCAGAAAAACAACTATTTCTGCTTCATTGACTATTCTAAAGCCTTTGACTGTGTGGATCATAATAAATTGTGGCAAGTTCTTGGTGGGATGGGCATCCCAAGCCACCTTGTCTCTCTCCTGAGGAATCTGTACAAGGACCAAGTAGCAACAGTAAGAACTGACCACGGAACAACAGACTGGTTCAAGATTGGGAAAAGCGTACGGCAAGGCTGCATACTCTCACCCAACCTTTTTAACTTGTATGCAGAACACATCATGCGATGTGCGGGGCTTGATGAATGCAAAGCTGGGGTGAAAATTGCTGGAAGAAACATTAACAACCTCAGATATGCAGATGACACCACTCTGATGGCCGAAAGCGAGGAGGAGCTGAGGAGCCTTCTAATCAAGGTGAAAGAAGAAAGCGCAAAAGCTGGGTTGCAGCTAAACATAAATAAAACCAAGATTATGGCAACAAGAATGATTGACAACTGGGAAATAGAGGGAGAAAATGTGGAGGCCGTGACAGACTTTGTATTTCTAGGTGCAAAGATTACTGCAGATGCAGACTGTAGCCAGGAAATCAGAAGACGTTTACTTCTTGGGAGGAGAGCAATGTCCAATCTCGATAAAATAGTAAAGAGTAGAGACATCAGACTGGCAACAAAGATCCGCCTAGTCAAAGCCATGGTATTCCCTGTAGTAACCTACGGATGTGAAAGCTGGACCTTAGGGAAGGCTGAGCGAAGGAAGATAGATGCTTTTGAGCTGTGGTGTTGGAGGAAAGTTCTGAGAGTGCCTTGGACTGTGAGAAGATCCAACCAGTCCATCCTCCAGGAAATAAAGCCCGACTGCTCATTGGAGGGAAGGATACTAGAGACAAAGTTGAAGTACTTTGGCCACATCATGAGGAGACAGGAAAGCCTAGAGAAGACAATTATGCTGGGGAAAGTGGAAGGCAAAAGGAAGAGGGGCCGACCAAGGGCAAGATGGATGGATGGCATTCTTGAAGTGACTGGACTGACCTTGAAGGAGATGGGGGTGGTGACGGCCGACAGGGAGCTCTGGCGTGGGCTGGTCCATGAGGTCACGAAGAGTCGGAGACGACTGAACGAATGAACAACAACATGGCATACCAGCCAATTATCTTAGGGATTCCCTGGCTAAGGTGGCAGAACCCCCTGACTGATTGGAAAACTGAGACTTTTACCTTCCATGATACAGTTTTAAGGGGGCACTATGGCCAACCCAATTTATGGAAATGTAGTGGCTGCCACGTTCTGACACACTTCATCTCTTTTATGTTGTTTTTCAGTATTTTGCTTCCATCAGTTTTTTATTTGTACTTGGTCATGTAATGTGTTCTCCTGCTGGTCATAGGGCATCCCTTGTTTTCTCTTGGTTCAAACTTCCCTCCATATGAACTCACTCTTTGAAGTCAAGCAATTCAAATGAAAAGGAGGTAAATTGCCAGTAATCTGTCCTATGCTCCAATCAGTAAGTGCCCCAGGAATCATGTGGTTAGAATACAAGTATTGTCTAGTAGTTAATTTTGTCCAATTAATTCACAAGATACACAGCAGAACGAAGAGAGAAGCAAATAAGTGATCACAATCTGGTCCAGGGGTTTATTCCGCAAGTCGGTAGTCCAGGTAAACAGCCAGCAAAGAAGGAAAATAAGGCTGTAAGCCATAGCCAGTTCAAGGTCAAGAAGCTACGAATACTGAAGACAACTGCTAGTTATCATTATGGCACAAGAAGGGGGATCAATTGAGAAATGGTTGTGTGCTAAATCTGAAAATGCATAATAGCTAATACTCTAAGCCATATACTAGCATAAGGATTAGCTATTGTGCAATATCTTTAGACTATAGTCAATTCAAGGTGATGAATCCATGAATGCTGAAAACTACTGCCAGGAGAGTTGAAAGCAACAAACAATTTGAGTCTATGGTATGCTTCCCCGGGAAGTTGACTACAGAGTCGTGCTAGAGGACCTAGAGATTTTGAGAGAGATGTTCTCTCAGGAAAAAAAAATAGATTGTTCTTTATTTGAAGTTTTTCATTTTCACAGGGCTGCTTTGTTAATGACCCCAGTGGAGAGCTGATTGTATTCCCTGGTTATCTCTTGATAGGTATGCCAACCAGTAGGATTACATGGGATGTAATGATAGAAGAAAACAGTGTTTCCCATTCTGTGCATTACAATAAATATGGCTTTTTCGACAAGGATATAAGCTAATAAAATTTGAACTAGACTACCAAGATAAGTGACCCTAGAAATCTATACTAAAAATATATTATGGCACAAAGAGGATCAATTGAGAAATTGTTGTGTGCTAACTCTGAAAATCTGCAATAGTTAATGTTCTAAAGCCATCTATTAGCACAAGCACATCTCTGGAAACAAGTTAATGATTCTCAACTATAATTGAATACTTGCGAATCAAAATATTAAGTTGATCTTTCACATGAAAAACTGCAGACATTCTGAAACACAGCATGACACAATATATTACATACATGATGCTTTTTAAAAAATTAAAAAACTGCTTTGTTAATATTCTACTATAGCACTTAGCATACATTGAAACTGAAAGATCCCCTGACATTGTTTGTTACATTGTGCTGCTAGAAAGTAGCAAAAAAATAATAATACAAAAATACTGAACTTTGTACTTGAAAATAATTTCTTAGCCATGTGTTCATTTGAATTACAGTCTTCCTCTATCCCATTAGACCCAATACACACTGCAGTATACTGGGTGGTCTGTCTCCTATCAGGCTTCAATGAGATTTTTTTCCTTTTTCTCAGTCTCTTGGTAGCCTTCAAGGGGAATTCCTATCAACTGCGTTCTTCCTTGCATTTGACAACTTTATTAACTTAAAAAGATAGTAGTTTCTGTGTCTTCACAGAACAAATACTGTTCTGCAAACACAGGAATAGTTCCACAAAAACAAAATATTTTATACTCAATAATAAGATTGAAATAAAAAAGTCCACATTATGTGCAGGTCAGGGTTGATTTTCATGTTTTGACTCAAAAAATCAATTCCAGATTGATTTTTTTGTATATATCATTATTGTCTGAGGATTAATTGATGAATTTTTCATTTAAGGAGACAGGTGAAGTAGACTCTAAGGCACACAGTGAGAAGAATTCTAAACGGGGGTCTACTTCATGGCAAAAAACTCCAAAAAGTCACTATATTTTAATTAGAATTAACTTGTATCTAAACATTTCAAAACGTATCAACAACTTTCTAGTAACCAATATCCTAAAATGAAGTGGTGACATCTGATCAGAATGATCAGACTATTAGCTTTGAAACACTTCTTGATATAAAGATATTTTAAAATTGGGCATTAGTTATCAATAAAACATTTTTAATCTCTATTTAAAGCATGTTGAACTTGCATTACTGTATTTTTAAAAAATAAAAAACTTTACTTATAACAGAAATGTAGGCAATGGGTGAGACAAGACTATGTTTATAATGTTGCTGTTGTTGTGTGATTCAAGTTATTTCCAACCTATGATGATCCTAAAGCAAGAATAAAATTGTTTGAAGGTGGGGGCAATTTGCCTTCACTTCCTCTGAGACTGGATGTTGTATCTCAGGCTAAGAGATAGCACTGGAAGTGTGTGACTTGGCTAATGTCATCCAGTAGCTTTCCATGACTGGGAGAGGGGGGTTCAAACTCCGGCCTTCAGAGTCATAGTCCTGGACCCAAACCACAAAATCATATTTGCTCTCAAAACATAAGACGATACCTCTACCTGTGCTGGGTTATATGATGGGAATACTACCAAGCAGATTTCAATTGTATTGCACTAAGCTTTACGAACCTTCTTTGGTTTGGGAATAAGTAGTACAGGCTGAGAATCAAGTGTTGGGAATCAAGTGTTGGGAAGGACCAGATGACTGTCTATTGCTGTTGCCCACCTTTCCTTTTATAAACCAACTTTGGAGTGTGGCTGAAGGGCAACAGAGCTTGAATTAAAGCAGGGGTTCTCAACTTGTGGGTCCCGAGATGCTTTGGCCTTCAACTCCCAGAAATCCTAACAAAGATGATGATAATTATTTGCATAATTCACTTTAACTCTAATGAAGTCTTACTAAACTATCACAAATTTAACATAAACATTTTCACAAGCATGTTCACAACTTTAATCTATGGCTAGATATAGATTAATTGACTTTGTTTGTGTTGAGCTAATAGTAGGACACAGAAATAAGTCCATTAATCTTATCTCTCTTTGCTATTGGACAGCTCCCTTGCAGTTCAGAACAGTTCTAGACTTATTACCTACTTGCAAATTTTGATGTGACTTTGGGTATATAGGTATATAAAACACGTATATAAATCAAATATTTACTGATAATCAATCCTATAGAAATTTACTTTAAAACAATTTTAGTATATATATAATTTTATCATTTATTAAAGTCAAAAACAAATTTGCATAATGAGATGGATATGCTTGTTTATTTTTAGAAGAATTAAATCTTGGGTGAATGTTTGCTACTGCAGGATGGAGAGTATATTCAATGTTCTTCAGAGTAGTTTGATATTTTGATTTTATAATTGTCAACGCTGAGAATGCCATTTCACATAAATACATAATAAAAACACAATAGAAGTATGTTTAGGGCTATTTCAGAAACTGTTGGAAATTCTGTTCTAATACCAAGCAAAAATTCATTTAGTAACTTTTTCAGAATTTAAACCTCTGTTGCTTGATAACTAGGCAAACTCTTCTTGAACTTTTGATGGCAGATGAGTGATGTTTTGAATGCAATAAAGCATAGTTTATGAAATTAGTTTTTCAGAATCAAAATCTGAAACTGAAATGATAGCCATCAAGCAAAATTAGAATTCGCAAGACTTGCTGAACAAAGCTGGCATATTTTCCCTTTTTATGAAGTACAGCCAAAGCATTTGCGACAGAGTACACTGTGAACAATGCACATTGTTGTTAACAGATTCATATAAATTTCTAAAACAGCTACAAGTTTGTATTCAGAAACTTTTTATTATTGCTAATTTTGCACCCCCAACATTTAGTTAGATGACCCATTTCCCAAAATATAAGGTGCAACTATATTACATTGTAAATTCAAGTGAATAACTTATTTCACTTTTGTTATGTGACTTTTTTGTAACATTTCCATTCTGCAAATGTAGTTTCACTCAGTAATTAAACGAGGCACCACATGGATCAAATACTGGCATGTGCTGAGTGACTAATGCTATTCAACAACAACAAAAAACCATCCGTTTTTTAAAAAAAAAAATTGGGGAAAAAAAGGAAAATAGCATATCACTTTAAAAAATCTAACCACAACATCAACTGACCCCTTCATTGATCTTTATTTTGTGTTGAAAATTTCTATTTAGAAATTATACGCTAAGAATAAAGACAGCACACATTATCCTATATTCACGCTGAACAACACAGTTCACCTTCCTCTGCCATGTAGAGAAAAATGCAGTTTTCTACTACTGCATGACAACATGCACAAGGTAACAGCACTAGGCCATATGACTCCATTCCAGGTTTTAAAGCTTGCTGAAGGATGGCAGAGAAAAAGTTTTGTATTCCTACCCATTTCTTGGAATTTATTAACAGCACTGCCACAGTGCCCAACCTGGGCAAGCAACACCATACTAATTACATGCTTTATTTGCATCGAACTGAAATAAAACAAGAGCCTGATGCAAGTATACACATACAAAGTCTTTCCTCCCCTCCTTCTGCTACTGCTGACATTCTTTCTTTTCTAGAGGCAGTCTTTCCTTTCCATGGACACACCAAAAGAAGAGGGAAACCGCCATACACGCTTTTAAAAAGTGGCAGTCTTCTTCCTCTCAATAACACACACCTACAATATCAGCAGCTTTATAACAACAGTTGTTTGGGAAAGTGACCCCTGAGGCCACCAGCCTGATCTGCATCAACAACAAAACTCTATTGGCAGCTTTTGGCTTTAGTTCAGACAGATCCTGCCTAAAACTCCCACCCAAATGTCTCAGGAATCCTTCCTGAGACAAGCCCTGACTGTCCATCTTAGAAACACCGCCCTCACTCAACAAGGAGCAAAATCAGGGTAAGATCAAATTAATTGTGACAACACAGGAACTAGAAGGGCCAGATGGCAATGGATTAAAAAAATCATTTGGCCCATTTGTTGAAAAACCTTGCCTTTTGGCTTATACTATTCTTTTTCAAGGCCAGCTGCAATATAGGCAAACATGATTGATATTTTAGCAATTTCATGCCACAGATTAATCATATGGTTACCATTTGTTGATTCTGTTACTACTATAATTTGTGGTAAAAATAATTGTGTTCTGTGCACATAATGCTTGCATTTTCTTTTTTCCAGAAAAGAAAAAATTGCAAAAAAACAAAACCCCGCAAACAAATCTTTCTTCCTGCTTTAATAAAATGCCTTCACCAAGATACAATATTTTGTATTCTTGAATATTCCGTTTAAAAAAAACCTTCCCAGCTACAGTGGTTCTATACACCTTAAATATGATACTAGGGAAGTCAACTCCAGAGGCTAAAAAAAATAAGTACCAGTTAGTAATAGGTGTAAAATTCACCCAGTCCTCTCCACAATAAAGGGCAATGGAGCTGACAAGGTTGACATCAGGAGACTCATCACTAAGTAATGCACTAACAGCTGAATGGTAGAAGTTTCCCTCACTATCGCATGACTGTCAGAGAGTACAATAAAAATGTTACAAAGGTCAAAGTATGGAATTAGGTCTTTATGGCCTGAAGTAGAAACAATAGAAAGGGGTACAAAGCCCAGAATTAGCATATCTTTTATAAATGATAATAATAATAATTTAAAGAACAGAGGAATGAGAGGGACTTTCAAATAAAAAATAGCTTCAAACTGCATTAAATGGTTAGTGTAGATGGGGCCTAAGTTCTTCTATTTTGTCACTTTTTTTTGTTTAAGTAACTTCAAAGTATATAACAATTTCCAACATATCACATCTTTACTTTTTCTTTAAAATTAAAGATCAAGTGTAAAGAATGAAGTCACAGCAAGAAAAAGTCAGGCTCTTGAAAACTGGGGGTAAAAAAAGCTTTTGAATGTTTTTACAGTTTCACTAACAGAACAACATGGTATGTAATTGGTTATTGCATGCATTGAGACTATTTCAGAAATATTTACAAACTTTATACAGCAGTAATTTGATATCTTAGGTCTCGACAAACTTCATTTTACTTTTATTTAAGTATACAATTCATTGACCAATCATTTACATTCCCAAAACTAAAAAGTAATATTTTGAAAGGGGAAAGACGTTTTCAAGATCTAATCTAAACAACAGGGCTTAAATGTACCTGCTAATTTAAATTGGTTAAATGTTCTTGTCCTTTTTGGAAAATTGAAGAAATCTAAGACATCTCCAATATATTCATATAGTGTTCTTTGAGAACTCTACATACTTATATCAAGTTTACTTTTAAAGTAAAAGGAACTTCGAGCTTGACTATAGTGGCGCTATATATATTTAAACCAATGCAGCTCTTGGACATCCAGATGATGTCCAGGGACTTCCATCTGGTAAAATGAGGTAAATACCCCACATTAGGAAAATTCAGATAATGCTCTGGAGTTTTGATGATGTCCTGTACTCCAGGTTAATGTGGACAGATGGACCAGCTCTAACTTAAACCCACCTACTGTCCACATGGCCAGGCACTGCTATCCCCTCTTCCCAGCACAAGGAAAATCGACAAATCGGGTTAGTGAAGTTTCTGCTGTTGCAACAGCTGGCAAAGATCTCTGGAGAGCTCCTGATAATCTCAGGGCATCTTTGCAATAGTCAGATAAGAGGTAAGTTTCAACCAATATACAGTATGTAGTGAAATTCACTAACATCACATCTCAAGACTCTCAAAGGGCACCTGCAATTCTATATAACTTGGCTCCTTAGCCCAAAGTCCTACAGCTTTTTCGGGCATGTTCCTTGTTTTCTTGATAATCCCTCAGATTCTAGTACATCTTGTTTCAGTGATCATTGTGTTCCATTCCTTGAATTCCCTACATGCTACACTTTCTTTCTTGTCAAATGTCCAAGATATCTACAACACTTCTTTTTCTATATGGTTTGTGCACCATTTCAATTAAAGAAGCCTCCAAGGAATTTAAATATCTGAAACTATCAATGTCTGAATTGCAGGCCTTATGGGGGTAGAAACTTGTCAAACCTCTTCTTTGTAAATCTATGTACATGGATGGTAACAGATAAATAAGTAATAATTTCACTAACCACCAAAATTATAAGGAATCTGATTCATAGTTCCTACTGCATTATGATGGCCTTAGTAATGACTTCTCATAGGACTACACACTCAGAAAGCCAGTATTGTTTTTCTCTAGCCTCAGTGATAAACCCACTCTAGGGCTTGCCCTTTTAAAACACTGTCCAACATTTTCTCTTGATTTCACAGTTAGAATCCAGGGTAATTCTTCATAATTGTTAAATAAACCTTTAGCTAAAATGAAATATAGAAATTAAGGTACTAAAATGATATAAATCTCTGTGTCTCAAAATTGTGAGACTTCTACCTATTAAAAGTGATATTTGTGTAAACTGTTCATCAGCGTTTATCCCCCAACGACAATTGCACTTTCTCTAGATCAGGAGAGGGGGAGAGACATCAGCAACACAGATTAAATACTGCATATGTCCTTTAATTAGTCCTCTCTCGCTACTTCCATCCCTGGTTCTAAATTACATCATTTCCAAACTACGTGATCTACTTATCAAAGACTCATGGGAAATATATTGTGAGAGACATAAAACAAACAAGTCCAGCTGAACATTAAAATAATCATTATATGGAAATACTTTGGTTTAATATATCTATATGTACACATACACACATACACACACATAAAAAGTTGGCTGCTTAATCTAACAGGCACGAGAAACTAACATTTTCAAAGGATGTATAAGTCAAGATCAATATCCACTAATATATGAAATCCATTATTCTGACAAAGATAGGGAGTAAATGTTTTATTTAGCTTAGGACATTCATTGATATTTCATATGAAAGAAACACAAGTGAGCTGTTAAAAGTGCATGTCTAGATTCACTTAGAAGTTACTGAAAATTAAACATACAAACTTCAATATCAACAGAGTTGGTCAAAGCTGATATTCTGATTTTATTTTTGTCATCTGTTGATCTTTTCTATTCCAATTATTCTATATCTACTTATCTTCTTGTGATTATTTTACATTCCGTTTAAAATTTTGATTGTGCGTTTATAATGTGTTTTTCATTTATTGTAATTCCATGGCAAACCATTCAAGTCACCATTTTGGGTATCAAGATGTCACATATTTTTTAATGAATAAAATTTGGCACAAATGTTTTCAATATGTAATGCTCTTAGACTTTAGATCTCATACATGAGTAACATGGGAGATCCATATTTACTTTCATTGATTTTATTCATTCAGTTCATAAAGATGAAGTTAAAACTATAGCACTTACAGCAATCAGACATTTAAATAAACATGGAGGAGGAATGTATTCCCAGGCCATGTGAAAGAAGGAATGTATTCATCAGGGCAAGTGATGTAGGAAGATAGTGCTTAGGATGTGAAGCAAAAGACACAGCATGCAGGAAGCAGTTTTGCCTATCAAGAGGGAAAGAAACAACTGAACAATATTCTATAGAAAGCAAAAGGATAGGACACTGCAAATGCTGTGATCAGATTCCAAAGCAACCAAACAGAAATACCATATTATCAGAAAAGAAAGGTACGGGAAACAAAAAATCCGGTACCACCTGTAAATTCTAGTTCTAATGAAGGAAGGTTTACTCCTGCTGTTATTAAGGCAGGATCCACCTTCTTAATGAAGAAGACAGAAGCTCTCCCAGGGCCATTTGTGGAATTATCCAATACCACTGTGAACTCAGATAAGATCACAAATTCACTGAGCATTAGGAAGGAATTAACCAGATTGACCAGAACGTAAGGAGCCTCTTCCTTCTATTATCTAGTTCTCAGATATAAAGGAGGTATAACTCTGGCTGACACAAGTGGAATACCTCCCCAGCTGGATTTCACAGGTATGAAGAGTTTTTGTTTCTTGATTGAGAGGAGAAAAGCGTGGCTAAACATGGAGACAAAAGAAAAGTGATTGCCAGCAGATAACCAAGCCACATTTCCTTCTCCCCTCTCATTTTTGGTGTTTGTAGCCCTATGATTGATGCTAGAACTGAGATCTATGCTGAGATGAATGCCAAGAAAGTCACTTGCAAGAACTTCATCACAGACCTCTAACTCTAGACTCCTTTCCTCTTTGACAGTAACTAAAAATGCTCTATAAACTCTATTCACACAATGCTCTATAGACTCTATTCACACAGTCTAAGATAATATCAGTCATTTGCAGAACCTTTTTCAGACATAGGAACAAGAGAATCTTGAAGGCTCCCTGATGTATGATGTGGTCAGAATTACTGGACTTCTTCACAAGCAGAAGTGGCTTTTCAGGTGCTTCTTCCAACTTGTTCACTTCTAGGAGACTTTGTCGCATCCTCTTGAAGGCTTTGATGAAGAACAGCCCGGTTTGTAAAGTGTTACACTGTTCTCAGTCTACAATTTCATCCCCCTCTTTGCCCAACTCTGATCATACCAAGGGGGATCAAAAGGAAGAAGGGTAATGGATTTTTTTTCTATCTCTGACTTTGCCAGTGTTACAGGCTGAGTTCTAATTTGGTTTTTGCTTTGCAAAATTTAACCTCCAAAGTCTGAATATTAATGACATGTGTCTGTACAGAGTAAAAAGCCAATGCCTGTGTAAAAATACCAGCTTACCAGCTAAATGTGGGCATAAGCCAATCACCTAAAAACAAGGGAGTTTAACTAAAAACAGAGGAGGAGTCTGACAGAGATAATAGTAAGGTGACCAAAGTATTGAGAGGAAATAACTAAACCCCTCCCACACTGAATTGGTATGATTGCCTTTAAGCAGGCTGATGCGACTGGCTTCAATTAGACTGATGTAATCATCTGTTGGTAGACACCCAGTGATCGTCACCTAGTTGCCTTATATAGATGGCTAGTAAGATCTCATTTCTGATTGAAGATTTGATGGTATTAACAGGAATTAATTGGATCCATATTTGATTGGACACATAGTTGTTGGGGATAGTAAAAGAATTAGACTGTTTACACAGCCTTCAACATGGTCAGCCGCTACTGTCTGTGACAGCTTTTATGCTGCTGGTGTTCTTCCCAGCTTGTAAATATCCTTAAAATATAGAACCTCTGCTGTCAATGTTAAGGCTAGATGTTAAGTAGAACCTTCTTATCAGAATAAATAACTGCCTGTTATAGGAGTACATAATAGATGCTAAAATACATTCCCATGTCTCCATGTTTCATCCATCCATGTCATATGTATGTCTGATTCCTTTCATGAAATGTAAAGTGAATATGCAAGTTATGTGACCAGACAATGAAAACTTACTCCTCAAAGGAGTAATGTTTGTATGTATAATTTATTTTAATAAAATAGCAATAAAAACTATTAAGCTGTCTACTTATTCTCCCATCATGAATTTCCTATACTTAAGAATGCTTGCTAAATTGATGCTAATTCTGCTTATTTTAATTATACTTCTGATCACAAACTGGGAATCTAGGGAACCAAAAGATGACAACAGGAATCTCCAAAGAGATATATGTTAGCTGACAAAATAGTAAAGAACCCTCAGTCGTGCAGACTAAAGAGACAGAGGGACGAGGAATCATGCCTGTTTCAAAAGACCATCACTGTTCTTGGCCTATATGTACTAGTCTGAGAGAGGGTTAACTGATTGCTAGCACCCTACAGAGTAAAGGCTAGGAGTTCATCATCCTTTCCACTTTCATTGGATATTTTTGTTTCTCTCCTACCAACTCCAAAAGCCTGGAGGAGGAGGTTGGGCAAGAAGAGGAGTGATCTAGAGGTCCCTTGAGTGATCACTGGAAGACCAATTTTTGGTTCCAGTGAGACACTAGGCTGTGCTTTGTATGCCTTGAAGGTAAAAGTCATTCTTCTCCATGATATCATTTAGTAGATGTGGAAGATCCGGGTTAACTGACATCACATTTAGGACCATATGGCTCCAATACCAGCTCCCAGAGAAGGTCTTTCTCAAAACTTCCTTGGTGTTCCATACCCACCGTCCTCACTAGATTGCCGTAATTTGCCATCTTGCGTGGCATCTATGGATCTCTTCATTTTTTACCATCTCCACAGTATACTAGTAGATATCAAAATGTTTGCAAATTGCACATACTATATTTGCTCTCAAACAGTTTTTACATGAACATTGGTAAATTTCTATGCATTAAATCATTTCATAGAATTCACAGCATTTTTAAAATTACAATTCTCAAACTTCTCTGGTAGAAGCTATGTGCCAGATGATGCCATTTCACTCATGTCACTTCTATTTTTCCCCAAAGTTAACAGATGCTCTTTTTAAAAAATATATATTCAAAACTTGACCAAGCAGGATCACCTGGAAAACTGGAGATTTTCTGAAACACAAGAGGATCTCACTAAGCTATTGCAGTTGGAGAGTATTTGCTGTTTTAATAAGAGACTACGCCTTGTGACTGAATTTTATCACTGCCCTAGTGGTTTTGAAGGAATCATAACAGCATCAACATTTTAACTATTATGATAGTTTGTTATTATTGTTTAGGTTACATGCAATAGTGCTTTAGGCTACCTAATTATATATTTCCTCTACATTAACTGTTTTTCCCACACTAATTTTCAAAGAAAAAAACACACTGTTTTTTCTATTATAAATGTATTCTAAATAGCATACTTTTTCATACAATAAACACATAACAAATTGCATTGGAAGGTTGATAATGAAAAGGCAACACCATTTATTAATTTTGTGTAAGTTATCCTCAACCCTAGAGACTCCTTGGAGGGGAAAAACATGCCTGAATTTCACTATATAGTGCCACAGGCAGAAAGTGAGAGAAACTAAACAAGCACATCCTGAAGGGAGAGAAAATGCCTGCAGCTGCAAATGACCTACTACATACCTCACTGGAAATGTTTTGATGTTATAATTTGTTAATTTTAAGAAAAAAGGCTATTATCAACAATTACAGTTTGTTCTCATAGAGCTATTTAATTCTATAATGTTTTTGATAGGAAAAATGACATATTACTGTTCAAACAACTGACAGATTTTCAAAGAGCATGATTTTTGCATGAGAAGCTCTATGCCATTTTAAATACTTTTAGTGGGCAGGTGTGCAGTAAAACATTTAAAAAGTGACTTTGTATTCTAAAACTAATCTTCTATTCTGGGGCATAGCAGGTAAAAGAAAGGTACTCAGCCACATATTTAATGGTGTGAATTGGAAAGTGCTTGACTCCCTAATGAATTGGAATCTCTTTTAAATAATGACTCATTTTGAAGAAACAAACCAACACAGACAAATTTTCAAAATTTATATGATCAATCTGGATTAGAATGTAACCTATTGAAAATACCTAAACTAAAATATTTTTTAAAAAAACAGAACATTGTATTTTTTTAAAAAAGCCTAATTTTTCTAGAATATTCTGCAGTTAAGTCCCGTCCATGAATTTAGTCATACCACGCAGAAGATAGTAGGGAACACTTTCCTGTTTGAGATTCACATTCTCTGAAAAGTTATCTGGCCAGAACTAATATGAGCAGAAAACAGCAATTGGGGATAGGGGAATGGTGATGATCTCAAGATCACAAAATAATCACGTTTTCTTTCCCTCAGTCCCTTACACACAAATAAAGGCAGTCCCAGAGTTACAAACAATTGACTTAGATATGACTCATCGTTAAGGAATATGGAGCAAGGCAACAGGAAGTGAGAGAAATCTACTCACTTAGAAGGAAATTCATTCTTGAAAGAGCTATTATGTGGAAAAGGTGTCTCAACTGAAGCTTTACCACCAATCCTTGTTTCCATAACAAGCCATTTTTTTCAAAATCCAGCTATTACAGAGACAGAAAGTGAGGTGAAATCTTCTGAACAGAGGCACAGACAGAAAAAAACACCACAGGGGCATTATATATATGTGCGTGTGTGTGGCCGGAGTTACACTAAAACAATTTACTTGTTCCGCCAGTTGTACATACAAATTCAGCTAAAGAGCAATCTACAGAACCTATCTTGTTTGTACCTTGAGGACTGCCTGTATACTCATATATACAGATTTGGGTATCCCTTATTAAAATGCTTGAGACTAGAAGTTTAGGGGATTTCAATTATTTTTTTGGATTTTGGAATATTTATGTATATACCTTGAAGATACGACCCAAGTCTAAACTTGAAATTCATTTTTCTCTTTCATAAATACATTATACACATAGCCTGAGGGTAAGTTTATTCACATTATTTTAATAATTTTTGTGGATTAAACAAAATTAGGTTACACTGATTCACCAGAAAGTGAATACTGTTATGTCACCATCTCAGTCATCCATGTGGACAATTTCAGATTTTGGAATAGTTTGGATTTCTGGATAAAGGATAACAACTTGTACCCCAAAAGGATTCTCTTTTGGGGTCCTGGGAACAAACCCTAGTAGATATTAAAGATACTAAAGTATAGATTAAATGGTAACTGACAAAACAGTATGTCAGGCCACCACTGCAGCAACAACTGCAGGTCACCATTCCTTTCTTCCTCAAATGGACAGAACCTAAGTTACTCCACCAAAAAAAGGTACTAGGCTAGCAGATTGCAAGATCACCCAAGGATCTGAATTCCAGTTGTTAATTCTTTATACAAATCAGATGAAGTGCCTAATGACACAAATTCAAAACGAAATATACTTCTGAGTCAAAAGGGGGATGATGAATGGCACCATATAATTTTCTTAAATACAGTGTTAATTTTCTGAAAATAAACCTGATACACAGTGAGATAAGAGCATTAGATATCCCTAGTAATGTATCCACTTTAAGTAGATTAGCCTTATTCCAGATCTGAGTAATTTCTATCTGTCCAAATCAAGAGATATTTCAGCAATCAATGTAGACAAATTTGACTTAATCATCTGCATGATATACTGAGGAAACAGTATGTTTTAAAATTTAATGCTTCTGGACACCACTGAAATTGTTATTTGATCTTTAAAAAAAGATCCAAATGTAATATTAGCTCCAACAGGCATAGCCTTAGAAGACAGAGAAGATATGCCTCTTGTGTAGATGAAAACTCAGAAAACATTTTATTCATGATCATTACCCCTCTAGGAGAGAGGTAAAGATATGAATCCTTTAAAAAAATGCAATGGGAAATCAAATACCTATAGCAAGAATCCCATTACAATTCTCCCCAATATTTATGTTTAAACCAACACATCCAATGTTGGTCCTAGTTTCCTTTCTAAAAACTTGACACATATGTCATTTTTTCATTTAATGGAACATCCAACAACCGCCTGCAACATGTAATAAGATTTTTTTTCAGTATTTCTATTCTTTACCTATAACCATTTTTGACACGGATGATAATCAAAAGGAAACTCAACAAGGAGTGCAAACTGCTCTGAAAACTAATATTCAGGAAGCTCATGTACTACGTGAGGAATACATTCTGGAATCCTTCATGAAATATTATTTTGTGTAAAATCTAGAACCTTTTCCCCTGGCTGCCATGCTGCTGAAAGTTGAAAATGCTGTATAGTACACAATTAAAATATCCCTCCCTCCTCATCTGCTGCCTCCCAGGGGGGAGAGTATTGAAGGAAACTCAGATGTTGGGGTGCCATCTACTGCGTTGTACTCTAGAAAGCAGCGCCCTCCTTGGGTACCAAATCTGACAAGAAGCCCAACTGTGTAAACTCAGACACCTCTCTCAGTCAAGAAAAGAATCCACCTCTTTCCTCTGTGAAGGAAAAAATGGAGTTCCAATTGAACTTCTTTTCACCAAGAAAGGAGTGTGTTTCCTTCCTCTGTCATCCTTTCTCAGAGGACAGAAGTAACTGAAGTTGCAGTTGTTTGTTGAGAAAGGCAATAGACCTCTTTCCATGTGAAAAGAAATGCAGCTGGGTTTTGGTTGCTTCTCCTTGCAGAAGAAAAAGACAGGCGCCTTTCTCAGCAGAGAGATATGGCTTGAGACAGTAAAGTTTCTTATCATAATTGGTATTCAGGGAAGAGTCTGCTTTTGGGAGCTCAGCAAGAATAGCCTGGTTTTCCCCTGACCTTGTCTTCATCTATGAAGGAAGTTGTCAATATGACAAGCAATTTTGTACATTACAGGCAGTCCTCAATTTACGAACAAGATAGGTTCCATAGGTTTGTTCTTGAGTTGAATTTATTTGTAAGTCGGAACAGATCCATTTTTTTCACATGTAATGCTAACGATATACATAAAAAACTTTGGATAGCAGAGGGAAGGGTTAACACCCCCATGGTCTTCATTTTGCTGCCTGTTCCTGTTCAGAAGATTGTACCTCATTTCCTGTCCCTATGATATTTGGATTTCGAAAAATTGGCTTGTTGTGGAAATAAGGATTGATGATAAAGCTTCAGTTAAGACACTTTTCCCCCATGATAACTCTTTCAGAAGTAAATTTCCCTTCTGAGTGATAGATTTATCTCACTTCCTGTTGACCCTTAACTGTGAGTTGTTTGTAAGTTGGATGTTTGTAACTCGGGGACTGCTTGTACATGGAACGGAAAGTTTAAATAATTCATCTAGGTCCTGCCCTCAATCCAATTAAATATCTTAGTATTTCAGAATAAGTGTCTGGATTCATTTTAAGAAATACCATGAAGAAAATTATATTGATAATTAAAACGGAATGATTATATTTCTGATTTTATGCATAAGCAAAATAGTTAAGAACTACAAGTCAAATACTGCCAGAATCCTAAATGATCTCTGTATCTGCACAAATCAAACAGCAGTGCACAGCCATTAGATGTAAATAATGAGCATGCAGCAAATCCAAATGTATAAAACAAACTCTTTATGAAATATTTGAAAACGCTATTCAGGAAAAACAATCAATGTTGGATTTATTAAATATTTAACAAACATATGAACTAAAGTCATGTTGGGTTACTATCCCAAACTACAACAATCATTTTGTTTTGCTTTACATTTTCTTAAGTGCAAATATTAAATAATTAATGAAGGACAGACTTCTTTCATATTAAAACCAATTCATATATTATTTATCATTACTTAGTTTTTTCCATACACTATTTGAAGGTATTTTAATTATCTCTTGGATTTCAAACCTGTAAGCTTCGTAGCAGAAGCCAACAAAAGGTTCTATGTTTCAAACAAGTAAACAGACATTGCAAAATTAAAAAAAAAAATTGAACTCAACCTAAAATTATCTTTCCTATAAATTAATATGTTCTTATTTTCCTTGAATATTCCTCGAAGTCTTTGAGAGACCACATTTATTTTTTATCAGTACACTACATCTAGAAATGTAAAGTTTGCCAAACAATGTTTCTTTAATTTGTTATATATATTTAATGTTTATTGAGTTCAATTTTAAGCATTCTCTATATGTGGAAAGAATGTTAGAAGATGTTTTAGTGATCACAAGGAATAACTACGATATTTTAACAGTTTTTTACTCTTAAAAATATGCTTTCACACAAGTGTAATATTGATTTCTATAGTTCTAGAAGGCAGTAAAAGAGATTAATTCTTCACAGTCACATAGAATTGAAACAAAATAGTTGAAACTTTTAAAAAGGAAGGTAAAGAGTAGATGAACAGAAATATGTATCTAATCTTTTCATTTTTCTAAAGTCGCTCCTGACACGAAAAAAAATTAAGGGAGGCTACTCAAGAACATTCAACTAATTATTATGTTTTATTGACGGCATCTTTCCTTGGGGAGGTTATTTTAAAAGTTTAACCCCTGAGCAAGTCGGGGCTTCTCCTGCCTTTGAAAGTGTCAAGCGCATTGATTATAACTGCAGGAAGTGTTACTTTCTACCCAGAGATTCTCACCCTGCACATTCTTAAACACTGTCTCCCTCCCCAAACAGCTTTGATTCAGCAATTCAGGCCTCTTCAGCTGATATTAAAGGCAGAAGCTCCACAGAAAGGGGATCAGCAGTTAAAACGAAATACAAAGGGAGTGGGGGAAGGGACATAGATCTTGGATGTGGTAGCACAAAGCTGGAGAGAAAAGCAGATTTGAAAAAGACATCAGAGTGACTAAAAAAGAACAATATGACAGAAATTAAACAAGATTTTTATGCTTGCCTTCTATGCATTTAAACTCATCTCAACCTCTATTGAAATTCTGATCATACCAAAACCCCAAGGCTTTTGACATACTTTCATAAATCCACACCTCCTTTCTCTCTTGTCTAATCTCTAGAGTCTCTAGGAGGTATTCCACAAGTTAGAGTGAGGGAAAAACAGAATTCTAATATCTATATGAGCTAACCAAAGAGACCCTAATATGCAATAGAAAGGCATAAAACATACAATATTGTAGATACTTTTAAGTACATTTGCCAGGACTAAAATAGTAACAGTCTATGTAGTGTGTAAACAAGTAAAATAAAATAAACACGTATATTCAAGGAAAACATAACAGTAATTTCATGAGGCAGATGTAGAACAGCAGTAAAATATTGGTAGGAAACTATAATCTATCAAAACCAGGACACACCACGTTTTGAATTCATTTGTAATATTTGAAATTTGAAACTTTGGGTCACTATTAGAATTCAAGAAATGCTACTGCAATGAAGCTTATACACATCCACACATGAAGATCCAAACTTCCACAAAGTAATTGGATTTTCAGAACTGCAAGCGGGTTTATTCCAATTCAGTCATAACAAGGCCAGAAGGTAATGATACATCTGCCATGATGCAACAAGCAGATCTGTCCTCTGTCAAGAGTTGAAATCATAAAGGAATACGCTGTCGTTAACAACCTCTCTCCAAACACTAGAGCTGTCATCTCATTGTTTTCCTTTGTTGGCATGGGTCTAGTATGGGCTTATAAAGTCTGTCAATATAACATTACTTCAAGCATTTAATCTTCACTCTCATTGTTTCTTAAGCAATCATTGACTGAGCTTAAGCAAATTTATGATACACATACATTAAATTTTACAAAGTTTCAGTGTAATACTCATTTGGTTATAAGACATTCAATTCATATTTAACAGTCAGGTATAACATATTACTAATAAATGCTACTGTGAAACATACTTTTTATAATTTGATATGGGAGATTCATTTTATAATCTGAATATTTGATTGTAATTAGCCAGAATTCAGATGAGGGATGCGAATGAAATTTTCATTATAATATTGCTCAACAAATAACATAGCATGTTCACAAGGTCTTCGCATTCTTATTTGTGGTGTAATCTGTTGTAGTTTGCTGTATGATTTATTTAATGGCAGCAGTCTTACTGAAATTTGTATACTTAAATGTTGGATGTGAAAACTTTCTTTTCTTACTTAACCAAAACATAATTCATGTGATTAATATGGATATACTGGATGTGTGTGGCTCTGTGTTTTAGGAGGCAGAGAAAGAACAGGAACTGATAGGATGTCTCATTGCGCATATCCATATCTTCAGTGGATCTGCTACCTTCAGTGCCACTTTGGTAGGAAGAAAGGTGATGTGCAAACCAAATAAGCATATAGACTCCATGGAGAAAATTCCCACAATATGTCCAAGTGCAGTATAACATTTAGTGAAGGTGAGTTGTCTTATATATAACATTTGGTGAAGGTGAGAATCTTATGTATTCAGTATACAGTTATCCCTTCAAATTTGCAGCCTAGTCACTCATGGATTTGATTATTTGCAGATCCCTGCATTTGCCACTATCTTTGCTGCTGCCCTACACGTGACTAAAAATATGTTCTCTCTGAGCATTTGTAGCATTTGTAGGTGATCTACCATGAGTCAATCGTCAACTCCTTTTGAAATTCACTCACAAATGGATTAATCACGATGTGCTAACCAACTAGGCAAGAGTCAATGTTCTTAAGACACTTTTCTTTTCCCAAAAGTTTCATTACTAAGATCTGTCCAACTACTAATTACCTAAATCTACTCTATTGTTTAATGCTTATGCTTCCATGTATGGAGGGTGCTGTTTGTTTTTCGTGGCCAGCACTGAATGATCCTTTATGATAAGTACAACTGCATTTTCAGGATGATACGGGAGGATCAATTCACTCACAAATGGTACTCACCCAAGCCCCGAATTGCAGAGTGGGCTAGACCTTATGGAACGACTGACTAAAGCACTAACCATCTAAATGTTATTTGAGCAGATCCCTAGATATGTCCTGTTCCAACTGACATAATTTGCCTGAATATTCAACTTCACCTAACGATAACCACTATTATTGACTTTAGGTTTTTCTCTGCCCTTTGAAACAGTCTGATTTGATTCTTGAATCAGAAGAATTGAATGTAAACCTTCCAATTCCATATATATGCTCTGACTGTCACATTGTCTGTCATCACCAAGACATGATGACCTCAGACCATGTCCACAAAACTCAGAATTGCTAGGCTTCTGGCACTTTTAACTCTACTACTTTTAACTGCAGATAATTTATATTGTGTCTCTTGTTGAAAACATTCCAAAGGCTTTGTGTAAAATGACCATTGCAGTGAGTCTTCCAGCCCTTCCAGCTCACAACTACTGTCATTCAAACTAGTTCCTATGGGAGCCTTCTCCAAATTTGTGTCTTTCAGACATCATCTTTATTTTTTTTCAATTGCCAGCTGATGGAGTATCAACAATCTTCTTTCAAGTCCTAGATTGGAATCTCCCCCATAGTAAAAATTATAATGCTGATATGCCCATTATCATTCTCATTAGCATCACATCTACATTTTTAGTTGAAGTAACTGTTTTAATAGTTGAATGATGATTTAAATTAATTTGAGGAACCCTGCTCTACAATCTACTTGTTGCAAAAATACTTAGCAGCTGCTCTCCTGCAAGCTTCATTGCCTGACCTGCTCCTTTAATCGAAGGTGGGCATCTATAGACACTGTCTTTGAATATGCTGTAAATTTCGGAGACTCACTGATCGCAGGCAAGTAACTGACACTATCTTCCTGAGAGAGCTCCAGTGCTCATGAATTGACATCATAACAGGTTATGGTAACACTTGCTAAACTGAGCATGCCCTCTCTGTGGAAGCATGTTCTGATATGGTCCCACCTCCCAACCTAGAACACAGTTTATCAAAATGGTGATTTGAAGGTGCCCTCAAAGATTTTGCCAATACTGCAGAGTTTTTCTCCAATCTTTGTAAGCTTTGTAGCTACTTGCCCATTTTTTTCCTTTTCTTTGGTTCTATGACAGCTCTGCAGCACCTTCGTCATATAAAAATTGTCCACAATGACTATCCATCAAAAGCATTCCTCCAGGGTTTTGTTTAAAATCTTCTGACTCATTTTTACTGAAGGACTGAAATACCTTCCTTGATTCTGTTTTCCTTTCCTTCCCCAGAAAAACACCGTGCTGCAATCACCTGAGTGGGGCCATCCCTCCCCTGCCCCCATATGCCGATTTCCTACTCAACAATCATGGAGATGCATTTTTCCTTATTTTTAATTTTTGTGTGCCACTTTTTGTTCTCTACAGATACCTCCCTACTTTTGTCACTGATTTTCTTTTCCACCACTACAATTCTTATTCTATTTATTCACTAAATTTCACTAAATGACATGGAACAGGAAAACCACATTTGGTTGGCAGGACAAGGAAGAAAAAACTGTCTGGAAAGGGAAAAAGTCTGAATAGTGTAAACTGAAAAAGAAGGTAGACTCCTGCCTAGTTGGTTATTGATACCCAAGGATGAACTCATTGGTGAGTGGATTAAGTCTCCTATGCCATCCAAAGAATCTCTGTTTTCAGTGTATTCATAGGAACACCCGGGTGGTGCAATGGGTTAAACCCTTGTGCTAGCAGGACTGCTGACCGATAGGTCAGGGATTCAGACCTGAAGAGACCAGGTTGAGCTCCCTCTGTCAGATCCAGCTCCCCATGTGGGGAAATGAGAGAAGCCTCCCATAAGGATGGTAAAACATCAAACATCCAAGTGACCCCTGGGCAACGACCTTGCAGATGGTCAAGTCTCATACCAGAAGCGACTTGAGTTTCTCAAGTTGCTCCTGGCACAAAAAAAAGTTTATTCATGATTTAAAGACTAGAATGATTAAAGCAATGGAAAGAGCTGAATTTTATATAAATCAGATCATTTTGAAACATTTACAGAAAATAGCAAATCCTTTCTGTGAAGCCTGGTAACACATTTTAGTGTGAATTCTCACTAACGGTCCCTGAAATAATGACTATCTCAAAAATAATTTTGAGAAAAGAGAAACTTTGCCTGCATTCATTTATTTTTCTGGGCTTTGAGCCACATTCCAGTCATGCTTAAATGTTTTCTTCTGGAATAAATCTAGAAACACAGCTTTAAAATTTTTCAAGCAAACCAGTGTTTCACATGTTTTATCAGGAACTGAGGCCTACTGGGAATTCAGGCAACCCTAAAATCAGGACACTCTAAATTTAATAATGGGAATATTTCTGTGTAGTTTGTAGCAGCTCTATCATAGCATTGTGAAAACAGGAGTGTATGTTTTGTGTTAAGCATCTGACTAAATCTGATTGACTTTAATACATTCACTTGTACACGTCATAGAACTTTCTTAATGGCATTTAATTTTGAAAGGGTAGGAACTCAAGTGCCTTCTAGGATCAACTTCCTATACTAATAGGAAGAACAATTTGTGCTTGAGATAAAGTTAACAAAAGCCTTAAGCTGAAACAATGAAACTTAATAGAAAACACTGGGTTGATTTATGTGCGCCATAGACTGCAATTGCAATGACAATATTCAATACAAGTAAAGTACTGCTTTCCTGAAAGCTAAGAATTATTAAACAAAAAGTTTTTTTTAAAGTAAACAGACAGGTGGACATACAGATTTTATATAAATTAGGAAAGAGAAATCATTACCAGAAGAGAAAATGAAAAATACTTCAGAAGACCAAATAATTGCCTTACCTCTATAGCTCTTTTAATATATGGAATCTGAGTGCCACTGTCCAGATCTTCATTTATAATAAGCCTTCTTGCCCACTGTCCAGCTCTAACAACACCACTACCATGAATTAAAACCATCAGTTTGTCAGGATTTGTCATTGCATCTTCACTCATAAAGATAAAACTCTTTGGTTCACTCTCCACTGCATCTACCTAAAATTAAAACAAACCAAACATTCATTAAAAGTACTCAGGTAATTTATTCAGACAATGTAATGGTTGTTATCAGCAGTTAGATTATTATATGGCTCTGGAGTTTGACAAATAAAGTACCCACAAACACAATTTTAGAACATTTGTAACATACTGTGCTTAGCTTTCACTGCTGGTAAAGTGTCAATCTACTCTCAAACCTGTTAATGCCCACTGGCAGAGCAAACACTCCATTTTCAAATCATCACTCTCGGTAGGTATTTCGCTTTGTACTGTTTATCTCTTACATTTGTATCCTGTCCTCCCTGCAAAGAACTGAGAGCAGTATTTTTACTCTCACAACATCCCGAGGAAGGTTAGACTGTGGGAATATGACTTGCTCAAGGCCACACACGGTGCACTTCATAGTTGAACAGGGACTACAAACTAAAAGCTATTCTGAGCTCAGTGGTGTCCAGGTATACCACACATCTAGCAATTAAGTTCAAAATGCCAAGGAGCAACCATAAACACAGCTTTACCATCACTACGGAACATTAACTGCCTGAAACACAACATGTAGCCTATCTGCATAACATTGGTAGGACTACACTTATTGATATACCATGTCCACTTTCACTAGCAATTCTTCATTGTCATATAGATGCATATTGTGATATAATAAGCACATAGGCCCATTTTCACCCACAAAAAACCGTGAGCTTCAGAAATCAGCATGAAAGGGCAGCTGCAAACTCTGCTTAAGGCAGCAGCAGACAAACCTTTGGTTAAACATCAATATAGATGTCTATAGATTTACTGTATCCAGTAAATCCTGTAGCTGTCCCTTAGGCATAAGCAAGCAGATTCCCACCAGTTCCAGCTTACATGGGCAGTGATCAGAGATTAAGTTCAAAACAACCCTGAGAGACAAATAGGATGAATGTGACTTCCCATTCACCCTGTGAACTTCACAGAGATGTGTAGTAATTTTGGGTCAGGCCAAAGAAGACTATAGTCAAACACAAACCTGTATTTGAGAAAAGCTGATTTTATTGAGCTCAGGGAACTAGTGGGCAGAATCCCATGGCAAGAGAAGCTAAAAGAAAACGAAATCAAGCAGGGGTGAGAGTTCATGAAGAAAGGAAATGGGTGAAGTGCCAGATGAATGGAGACAAGAAAACATTGCCTCTTTTTGCAAAAAGGGCAAAAAAAATAAATCTGTAGGACTACAGGCCAGTCAGCCTGACTTCAACATCACAAAAAAATTAAGAGTGGCTCATTCAAGAGTCTATTTGCAGGTTTCTTGGTTACAATTCACAGATTAGTAGGTACTCATCTAATCATATCTTTTTCCAAGACCACTACTCTTCAACATTTTTATGAATTACTTGGTTGATGGGGTGGAAGGTATCCTTATCAAGCTTGCAGTGGATACAAAATGGGGAGGGGTAGCTAAAACTGCAAGATAGGGACATTGAAAAGGACGATAAACTAAAAAACTGGACTAAAATCAACAAAATGAAATTCAACAGAAACAAAGATAACATTAGTATTCACAAAAACCAAACTCGACAGTACTACATGTGAAAAGGACCTTGAGATTATTATTGATCATAAGTTGAACGTGAGACAGCAGTATGATGATGCAGAAAAGAAAGCAAATACTATTTTAGTCTGTATTAAGAGAGCCATATTTTTCAAGGCAAGAGGAATAATAGCTGCACTATACTATGCACTGATCAGGCCTCATCTGGAGTAGTGTGTATTCTTCTGGATGCCTCATTTTAAGGACAGAGCCAAATTGGAGTGAGTTCAAAGAAGGACAAAAATGACTTAAGAACAAAAATTACGAGGAAGGACAAAGGAGCTGGGTTTTTTCAGCCTGGTGAAGAGAGTAATGAAGGGCGACTTTTTAAATATTTCAGGAGAGAAGGATGAAGTTTGTTCTTTGTTATCCCAGAGCGGAGGACCACATGATTTCTAGTTACAGGGATGAGGCAGTAAGCAAAGTTGTTCTAGCCTGCATCAATAGAACTATAATGTCCAGATCAAGGGAAGTAATACTGTAGTACCACTCTATTTTGGTATCACTCCATTATGATAGCAACATACCTCGCCTGAAGTGCTGTGATTAGTTCTGAATGCCGAACTTTAAGATTAGTAACAAGCTACACAAAGGAGAGCATTAAGATGGTTAAAGGGTCTGCAGTGCAAGCTCTATGATAGTGAAATGGACTATGTTGACTCTTTTATTACAGCTCTCTCTCTCTCTCTGTATGTGTATATATGTGTGTGTGTGTGTGTTGGGTGGGCACCTGTCAGGCAAATTTCAGCACTGGATTACCAGAATTACCATGGTTGGATGGTACCTTTCATCACTACAGACCTATAATTCTGAATTTCATCATCATAGGCTATCAGTCGTGGATGAGTAAGATTGCCTTCCAAGTATAGAGTCTTTGTGGTGGGTCCGTAGGTGACTATAGAGACCTATTCTTCATCTGAATGTTCGTTTGCAGTGAGGAAATCACTTTCCAGATGGAAGGCTGTCCCAACAAGGACTGGCTTGATGTGCCTTCCTTTTGACATTTCTCTCTTTCATCCTACATTTGTGCCACTTCGAATTCCACAGCACTGTTGGTAACAGCTGACCTTCAGTTAGAACGCTCAAGGGCCAAAGCTTCCCAGTTTCACTGTTTTTAAGGTTAGCTTTAAGATCATCTTTAAAACTCTTTTGCTGACCACCAGCATTTCGTTTTCCATTCTTGAGTTGAGAGTAGAATAACTGCTTTGGGAAACTGAACGGGCATTCAGACAACATGGCTGGTCCAGCAAAATTGATGGCAGAGGATCATCACTTCAGTGCTAGTGTTCTTTGCTTCTTCCAGCACAGTGACATTTGTCTGCCTGTCTTCCCAAGAGATTTGCAGGATTTTTGGAGGCAGTGCTGATGGAATCGTTCTAGAAGTTGAGATTGATGCTTGTCAATGGTCCACATTTTGCAGGCGCATAACATGGTTGGGAGGACAATAGGTTTATAAACAAGCGTCTTGGTAACCCTACAAATGTCCTGATTCTCAAACACTTTCTGCTTCTCATTCGAAGAAATGCTGCACTCGCAGAGCTCAGATGGTGTTGTATTTCAGTGTCGATGTTGACTTTTGTGGAGAGGTCGACATTTTCTAATTTACACCATTAAACTGTGTTTCTGGCATTGCAGATGGATTGGTTGGTGCCTGCTGATAGAGCACTTTGGTTTTCTCAATGTTCAACGAGAGGCCAAGCTTTCTGTAGGCTTCTGCAAAGTTGTTTAGAGTGGCTTGCAGGTCTTCTTCTGAATGACCACAGACTACATTATCATTAGCATATTGGAGTTTGATAACAAATGCGGTTGTGACCTTGGTTTTGGCTTTCAGTCTGCTGAGGTTAAATAGCTTGCCATCTGTCCAATAGATTATTTCCATGTCAGTAAGAAGCTTCCCATCAGCAAGGTGCAGTATCATAGGGATAAACATGTTGGTTAATGGTTAAGTTATTGTTTTTATATGTTAAAATGCATTTTATAGTTCTATTTTAAAAGTTTATTTTAACCGTACATTGCTTTAAGGCATCAAATAGTTGCCTATGTGTAAAGCCGCCTTGAATCCCCTCTGGGGTTGAGAAAGGCGGGATAGAAATGTCATAAATAAATAAATAAGATGGAAAATAAGGTTGGGGCAATAACACATTCTGCATTTATCACATGAATAAATAAACCATGCCTGGTTCAGGCTGTATGCCAAGAATGAATTACTGATACAGGGTCATGCAGCACTGGCACCTCCAAGACTTCAAGCAATCATAGAAACATGGCACATGAGATTTGCAAATTGTTCCTGTACAATGCGTGAAATAACATCCAAAAGTGCATAAGTATCCAATTGCCATCACAGGGACTTGTGAAACCCACTAACAGTTTTCAGCATAATACATTACTCATTACAAACTAGTTACAGAATTATTTTCAGTCTGCTGAAAGTAATGGCTTAGGGATTTCAAACTTGTGGGCACAATGTTTTTAACATTTTTTTCTTCCATATGAGTGTAAACTCTTCCTATAGAAAACTCTTGTATGTTTCCTTGTCAGTGATATAATTAGACAAGCAATTTTATTACATTCTCTTATGGGCTGTCCTTTTGCAGGTGAAACATGATGCAGAAGAACTGGTGTGAATGCTCAAATATATAACCACTGCTTATACTCATGATCCAAAAAAGACCAAGTAAAGATATTAATGACATGAAGTACTGATGGAAGGAACTGGTATAAACATCCATAGATGGTTTATAGAGCAGCCAGGGGGATCATTTAAGAATGCCCAGGGCTAAAGAAGGATGTAAATGAAAAGGAAGTACTAGAAACTTTTGAAGTGCTCATAGAAAACATTTTGCTAAACAATCCATAAAGCAAATAGAGAATTCCTCTCTATTCAACCGTACTATAGGCATTTGTACCTCCATGAAATAGACAAATAAATAAATAAATAAGAAAGTAAAAGGAATGTCAAAGCTTGTTTTCCACTTCCCTGGAGACTAGGACGCGGAACAATGGCTTCAAAATACAAGAAAGGTGATTCCATCTGAACATGAGGAAGAACTTCCTGACTGTGAGAGCCGTTCAGCAGTGGAACTCTCTGCCCCGGAGTGTGGTGGAGGCTCCTTCTTTGGAAGCTTTTAAACAGAGGCTATCTGTCAGGGGTGGTCTGAATGCAGTTTTCCGCTTCTTGGCAGGGGGTTGGACTGGATGGCCCATGAGGTCCCTTCCAACTCTATGATTCTATGATTCTAACTATGATGATGGAGTCTGTTGCAGCTGCAATTTTTTCATAGTATTTCATAAGAACTCCAATTTTTAGTCCCAACCATAGCAGACCCACTAAATAATTTAAAACATAGTGGATAAAGATTTAAGCAAATTTTGTGGATTCAATGAAAAAACTCTTTTAAGAAAAGAATCATCATCATCATCATCATCATCATCATCATCATCATGCATTTTCCCTGTTCAGGATACAAGATGATTTACAAAATTAAAACAAATACAATTAAAACAAATTATTACTATGACATTTTCACTCAGCAAGACCTCAGATCTTTGGGGTAGGTTAAGTCTTTATTGCTTTATATGTAATTACCAGATTATTCTAATACTTTAGATACAAAATCCAGTCATGGCTCCAACTGCAATGTTTTGGGAAGTCAGGCAGGATAAAAAATAGTCATTATCAATACCTATGTATGGCAATATATTTAATGAAATACCCATCAAAGTTCTACGAAGGAATTCTGGAAATAACCTTTACCTTAATTATACTTGAACTTTTAAAAAGCCAACTTGTCTTCAAACTGCTGTATTTCATTAAGTGAAGCTTTCACTAGAGGATATATATAAGAAGGTGACACCAGTGCCCAATCACACTTTATTGACAAGTCAATCTAGCTTACAATTTCTTTTTCATTATGGTGAGATTGTAAAAGGCAATTTGTATCTTCACAATTGGCTGTTTAGAACAGCCTAGAGTTCTTTCAAACAATTGCTTAAAACAGATTATAAAACAGAGCTTTATTTAACCCTAATAATCCATGTTAATATTGTTATGTATAAAAAGCAAATTTACAACAAGCTGCTATCTACCCAAGACCATTAAATCATCATATCATACAGCATTATTTTACTGGGGAGATTACTTTTTATTCCTCTCTCCCTCATTCAAGTTGATTTTATTCAGGCTGTAAATCTTTTAGAGTTATATCACTCAAGATTATTTTAAGCAGTTTAACCTTTTTTCAATTATTTAATATAATTTTAATCTTTTAAACTTTGGTAATTATTTCTTGTTTTAAGTTGATTTTATTGAAAGTCACCTTAAAATATTTAGGAAAACATCAGGTTTTAATTTTTTAAGAAAAAAAAGAGTAATCTTGCTCTCATTTGACTCTACTCTCATTCACAGAATAGAGAGTAGAGTCATAGAATGATAAAAGAAATCTTAAAAATTACAAAGACCTGAAGGCAAGCAAATAATGATTACCTAATTAGTCCTTAGACTTGTTTGATCAAAGCATCTTTATAGGAGGCGATAGGACCTCTTCGAGGAGAAGATGGGGCAATGCTGACAGGGGATAGGGAAAAGGCAGAACTACTTAATGCCTTCTTTGCCTCGGTCTTCTCACAAAAAGAGTGTCTTCAACCTCAGCAAGATGGAGTGGATGAGGGATTGGAGGACATCCAACCCCAAATTGGGAAAGAAGTCGTCCAGGAATAACTGGCCGCTCTTAATGAGTTCAAGTCCCCAGGGCCAGATCAACTACACCCAAGAGTATTGAAGGAACTAGCGGAAGTCATTTCGGAACCATTGGCAACCATCTTTGAGAGTTCTTGGAGAACGGGAGAAGTTCCAGCAGATTGGAGGAGGGCCAATGTGGTCCCAATCTTCAAGAAGGGAAAAAAGGATGACCCAAACAACTACCGTCCGGTCAGCCTCACGTCGATACCGGGCAAGATTCTGGAAAAGATTGTTAAGGAAGCGGTCTGCAAACACTTAGAAACAAATGCAGTCATCGCTAATAGTCAACATGGATTTATCAAAAACAAGTCATGCCAGACTAATCTGATCTCTTTTTTCGATAGAGTTACAAGCTGGGTAGATGCGGGAAATGCCGTGGATGTAGCGTACCTGGATTTCAGTAAGGCCTTCGACAAGGTCCCCCATGACCTTCTGGCAAGGAAACTAGTCCAATGTGGGCTAGGCAAAACTACGGTGAGGTGGATCTGTAATTGGTTAAGTGGACGAACACAGAGAGTGCTCGCTAATGCTTCCTCTTCATCTTGGAAAGAAGTGACAAGTGGAGTGCCGCAGGGTTCCGTCCTGGGCCCGGTCCTGTTCAACATCTTTATTAATGACTTAGATGAAGGGCTAGAAGGCATGATCATCAAGTTTGCAGACGACACCAAATTGGGAGGGATAGCCAATAGTCCAGAGGACAGGAGCAGAATTCAAAACGATCTTGACAGATTAGAGAGATGGGCCAAAACTAACAAAATGAAGTTCAACAGTGACAAATGCAAGATACTCCACTTTGGCAGAAAAAATGAAATGCAAAGATACAGAATGGGGGACGCCTGGCTCGAGAGCAGTACGTGTGAAAAAGATCTTGGAGTCCTCGTGGACAACAAGTTAAACATGAGCCAACAATGTGATGTGGCGGCAAAAAAAGCCAATGGGATTTTGGCCTGCATCAATAGAAGCATAGTGTCTAGATCTAAGGAAGTAATGCTACCCCTCTATTCTGCTTTGGTTAGACCACATCTGGAATATTGTGTCCAATTCTGGGCACCACAATTCAAGAGAGATATTGACAAGCTGGAAAGTGTCCAGAGGAGGGCGACTAAAATGATCAAGGGTCTGGAGAACAAGCCCTATGAGGAGCGGCTTAGGGAACTGGGCATGTTTAGCCTGAAGAAGAGAAGGCTGAGAGGAGATATGATAGCCATGTATAAATATGTGAGAGGAAGCCACAGGGAGGAGGGAGCAAGCTTGTTTTCTGCTTCCTTGGAGACTAGGACGCGGAACAATGGCTTCAAACTACAAGAGAGGAGATTCCATCTGAACATTAGGAAGAACTTCCTGACTGTGAGAGCCGTTCAGCAGTGGAACTCTCTGCCCCGGAGTGTGGTGGAGGCTCCTTCTTTGGAAGCTTTTAAGCAGAGGCTGGATGGCCATTTGTCAGGGGTGATTTGAATGCAATATTCCTGCTTCTTGGCAGGGGGTTGGACTGGATGGCCCATGAGGTCTCTTCCAACTCTATGATTCTATGATTCTATAGTTTTTTCCCCTCAGAGAATCAAGAGATACAACCCTACAAACCTTCTATTATAACAGCTATTATTTGGGTATTCAGAGCTTGCTCCCTAAAAGTGTTTCAGTGCTATACTAGGATCAAGCACAAACCCAACTTTTTCTTGCTGAAACAATCTATAAATCCCCCTGCAAGGATTGTTTCCATTATTTATTTTTAATATTAATTTGGCCTATTTTCATGTTTAATAATATATGCAGTTTTGTAGTGTGAATCAATTGGTTCTTTTTAGTGTTCCAGCAAGTCAGACAAACTCTTATTCTTCCAGGACAACACCTTTCCCACAACCCGGTTTTCTGTTTTTCCCATTTAAATTGTCAGCTCACATACTACACTCACTGAGCATCTTTAAAAGCTACTTGGTTATTTACCAAGCATGTTCTAAAGATGCTCAGTGAGTATAGTATGTGGCCTGGCAGTTTAAATGGGCTCCTGTTTACTGGAGTTCTTAGATTTATCTGAGAAATAGATTCGATTCTGTTCAGCTGGGTTTACTATCCTGTGGGCATGCATAAGACTCAGCTCTTGTGATGAAGTGGGTCTGACTATCTGAAATCTTTCTCCTATTTCTAAGTTATTGGGGAATAGTATCATATATTTAACTTACCGGAATAAGCACTTTTTTCAAATGGCATTCTTCTTCTAGTAGTTCATATACATATTTAGTGATGATCTATAAGAGAAAACAGTTGTACAACACTCACATAGATTCTTCCAATATTTACATGAATTTCAATGAAAAAATGTTAATCCAATTTTTGGGGGAACATGTATATACAGGCAGTCCCTGAGTTACAAGCATCCGATTTACAAAAGACTCATAGTTAAAAATGGAGGTGGGACAACAGGAAGTGAGAAAATTCTACTGCTAGGAAGGGAAATTCACCCCTGAAAGAGTTATCATGGGGAAAAGGTGTCTCCACTGAAGCTTTATCACCAATCCTTGTTTTGACAAGAAGCCATTTTTTTCAAAATCCAATTATCACAGAAAGTGAGGTGAAATCTTTTGAACAGGGGCACACCCAGCAAAACAAACATTACAAGTGTTTAACCCTTCCCTATACTATCCAACCTCCCCCCCCCCCCCAATATCTATTACAACTTACATACAAATTCAACTGAAGAACAAACATACAGAACCTGTCTTGTTTGTAACCTGGGGACTGCCTGTATATTGATTTCACAATGTTACAATCTTTTGAAAAAGCTATCAATTGAAAAAAGGCAGAAACCTTGCCTCACTGCCCTGATATGTACATTTATCCAGAGGCTTATCATAACTTCACCTTCTTTTCATGAGAACTATGTGGCTGAAAACTAAGGATAAAATGTTTTTATATAATATACATACTGAGAGAGACAGAAATGATTGTTTTTCTGAGGACAAGTTTGAAAATAATTTCAGCAGGTAGTTCACTTAAAATCCCTTTGTTACCGCAGGTCCATTTCTGGAACCGCTCTGACAGATCTTTATTCAACCTTTATTTACCAAGCACAGAAAGGACAGGTAAAAGGTGCCTTTGAAAAAAAATCTACCCTGCCTTCACTCAGTGGAAGTGAAAGACTGACTGAATTCATGGAAACCAAGAAAACGGTTATAGAAAAAAAAATACTACTTGATTTGCAACCACAGAACAAATTTACTAGATCATCTAGGAGGGCATAAAGGTGGAAAGGCTGGTTTAAATATGGTCTTTGGGGAGAATGAAACAGTGAAAGTATGATACTAACTGCTAAGCCGTTTTTTAAACCTCACTTCAAATTTGCAACAAGTAATCGTAAAGAGAACTCATTCCAATTACAGCTCAAGTCCATGGAATTATAACATTCTTGGCTGTTGTATCAAACAGGTAAAATTTTAAAGCACCATACTTTGCAAAGAAAAAGAAGAAAGAAAGAAAATAGGCAAACTCCCCTAGCACCAGCTCACAAGCTCCAATTACTGCTGTCCCAGTGCAGGTGGCAAAGTAAGCTAGTTGGTTAAGTGCCAGTGAAAATTGACACTGTGCGACTCTGTAGCATTTCTATGTGCCTACATTCCTTTGAACTGAAGATTATTCAGCACTAGATTAAGAATGACAACTATTCCTTATTTTTCTTTGCAAATAACTTTGATATAAATTAGATTTCCAGACCTTCACAATAGCAGCAAAAATTCAGCCATTTAAAAGAGTACAACTACGAGTAGTGAGTTAATTTAAGATATGCTTATCTCAAAACAGCATGTTAGAAACATGCACCCAGTATAATTGTACCCCTGAGGTCTAAGTGTTTATACTTCACTGAATCATTTTCTTTTTTATGAAAACAGTAAAGCAGTTAGATTTCCACAATCTCAGACATTGAGAGTGAAGAATCACTGAGGCAAACATAACAGCAATAAAGGATACAAAATTTGTTTGTGCCAACTACCAGCTAACTTCTGGTGGAAAACAAATTGCGTATCTGCAGCTGAACAGTTTTATCCAAGATGCATCACACAATATGGGTCAGGCTGCAGACAAAGTAAAGTTCTAACACAGCACAGTTCAGAATACATCTGATGCTGCATGATGGAGCTGAAGAAGGGCAAAGAAGGTTATGAAGCATTTTACAACATTACCAGTTAACATAGTCTCAACTGCAGTTTAGGTCCGAATCTTTACTTTTCAGCTTTATTTAAAATCGTGGTATAATAGAGATTTGTTCTATCCATTTTGTCAGCAGTGAAGTCATCTAGATTAGTGATTCCCCAACATTTGGTCCTCCAGGTATTTTGGATTTCAGCTCCCACAATTCCTAACACCTGGTAAGCTGGCTGGAATTTCAGAGAGTTGAAATCCAAAACACCTAGAATTCCAGAGGTTGGGAAACACTGTTTTAGATAATGTCTTCTTAAACTGTGGGTCCCAGCCCCAAATGGAGTCCCCTTAGCTCAATGTTGTGGTTGTGAAAAATCTGGCAAAAGTAAAAGGTTTCTGAATGTCACCTAGACATTTACTAAAACTGTTAGCAACGATGTTAAGTTTTTACAGTAGACTCAGCAGGAAATGCCTCAGTTGTACTTCATAAAAAATCAGCCTATTTAGCAAGCCTTACAAATACTGATTTATTGCGAGTAAATGTTTGGTTTTTATACCTATTTTATTTACAAATATAACTGGGGTCATGTAAAAATGTAAAAAGGGGCTGCAAGCAGAAAGATTTAAGTAGTCCTGCTCTAGATATACCATCTATAACTTAAGTACTGCATTAATGCAAACTTGGGGTTACATAAATAATAATAATAATAATAATAATAATAATAATACTTTATTTATACCCTGCTCCATCTCCCCCAGGGGGACTCAGTGAGGCTTACATGAGGCCACGCCCATCAGTACAATACACACAATATAAAACAAAAGCATAACAAAACCAGAAAATAAAATACATAAAATAGAACATCAATATAATAAACGACACAACAATATAAAATCAACTATTAAAACACAAAAGATTTTCACTGGGCAGGGGCCAAAACTAAACTAAATTTCTATATTTAGTTTTAATACAGCACATGCTAAAGGATTAAGGAAGATAACAAAGACCAACTCTACCTAACAATAAAATAAAAATTGAATAAATTCACTGTAATTTGCCCCACAATATTCATTTTACCCTTAACTCCAAAAGTAAGTTCAAATACATTACTTTAAATACTTTTGAAAGGTATTTGTACATATACTACTGCAAGTCAGTGGTGAAAGGCAGTTCTTTATTTAGGCACCAGCAACTTTAGCGTGGATGAAAAATTGAGGCAACTGGGAATATCTTCTATGGATTGCAGAAAACGTAAGAGAAGAAAAGAGGGAAAATATTACTTTTCTTAAAATGTACAGCAAGATACCGCAAAACATATCAGAGAAGCAAAATAAGTACACTTTAGATGACCAACCCCACATGATAGCAAGGACAAGCCAAAGCTACATAGATGAGGAGCTAGTCCAATCAGTGAGAGGGACAAGGAAGGAAAACGTTGTTTCCGGCTTCTCCAATGTCAGACACTGATAAATCAATGCATCACTTCCAAAGGTGAAGGATCAGAAGACAGATTTTGGTGATTGTTTAACTTAGGGGGATAGAACACATATAACTATCTCAACCATTTGGGGCTGACCAGCCAGAGGCAATGTCCTGAGCAAGTGTTTCTTCCTCTTTGCTTGATAGGGTCTTGTAAAAGTTATGTATTTTATTTACTGTATTTGTATGCTAAGGTTAGCTGAATAATGTTGTCTCTATAGATCCTTAGACTCATTAACAGACCTAGAGTCATTTTAAATTCCATTGCCTTATGTTTTATCTCTTCAAACTATCTGAATTTGAAAATTATAATCAATATTTCATATGCAAGAGTTATTCCCAAGAGGTACTTAACAATACTTACCTCAAAACTATACTACAAATCTATATATTCTTTCTTTTACCCAGATATAACATAGCATGTATTTTCAGACCACAGTTTACCTATTATCTAATCTGTCCAAATGGAAATAACACTTAGAAATCCTCTGCAGTGAAAGATGGCTGTGCTGATAAAAGGAAGAAAACTCATATAAGCACATAAACTCAGTACTTCAATTATTTTACACGTCATATGCCTGGAACAGTTCATAAATACTGATCATGTTGTACATCTACAGGGTCAAAAACTCATTGTTGTTAACAATTTACAAAACCTATTAGATATGAAATCCCCTTCTATGCAAAGTGAAAATAATAAACACACTACTCCAGACAAACCAGAAATGTATACAAATTTCAAAAATGTATGAACTCAATAAATTTACTTTTGTTATGCAGCATTCAGTACACATTTTTTCTCCTTAACTGTGGCAGGGTATGTGCCAAAAGCACAGAATGAATTCCAAAATGACTTGCCCTGCAGCAAGTCTCAAGGGGTGAAGTTGACCTGAGGCTTGAAACTGTTGCTATTATATGCTTGGGTTGAATAAGCTCTATTTTGACCCTGAAGTGACAAACCTGCCAGAAAGTAAACAGAAGTGATGCCAGGGAACCTTCTGACATAGAAGTTTTGGATTGCAAGTTAACTAAACACTACAGGCAATGAAAAACTATCCCAAAAGTGCTTTAGAGCTGAATGAGTTTTCAAAAGGTTCTTTTCATTGGAATGCAGGGCTGAAGAGAAGAAAAGAGGGAAAATAAGTGGTTTTGTATGAAAATGTCAGTGTGTATATCAAATTACTGGTGCTACAAATGGTATTGACTATCTATAGTAGTTTGCATATTGATGGTAAGAAAGTAGGATTCCTGCCCTTACATATGACTCCGTTCAGGACTTTACTATCATAAACGAAAGTCTGCTGTCATCTGGCAAATTTTCTCAAACTGACCTTTCATTTCTGCCTAAACCAAATTGTATCAGGGATACTCTTCTTGAGCAGTAAGATCTGGAACCTTCCCATCACAAGAAGCTGAAGTGAGGAGAGAACCAAATGTTAAGGACTGCCTTAACTTCTCCCCCTCTCTAGCTGCATTAACTCAAGGTATCAACTAAAACCTGAGTAGAAGATGACCATTAGAGTAGAAGATGATCTCCTCTGGAAGTTTTTAAGTTAAGTTGTTATCTGTCAGGAGTGCATGGCAGAGGGTTGGATGTCCTCGTGGTCTCTTCCAACTCAATGATTCAATGATTTCTTTTCTGTAAACAGGTAAGCAACTATAGCCTTCTAGCTGTTCTTGTACTACAATTCCCATCAGCTGCAGCCAACAGAGGTATGGTGAGGCGAAAACAGGAGAGGCATAGTTGGCTACCCATTTTTGAATTATCTCCCTAGTTTGGGGCGAGAACTCTCATTGTGTTCATTTAGACATGCTGTTTTGTAATATTTAACATTATCAGATTAAGCTTTAGCTTCATACAATTTTCTCATCAGAGAAATCTGAAACTTCTACTATCATTTTGTGCCAAATCCCAAACTTCAGTTATTTTTATTTTAGATCGACACAAACCAGTTCATGTTCTAAGATATAAAGTCGGAGTGTTTCAGATCGCCACAATTAAAATTAACCTAGTTTACCCAGGTTCAGATGAAATGACAGCCACATTTAAAGGAAAACAAAAGCAAAACTTGCTGCACCTATTGCAGCTGTGCTGGAGAAAGCCATGGATATACTAAAGTCTCAAGTTGATTACTGCTCATTTGCACAGTACTAAACTATAAATAAGCATTACATACAAACCAGCCCTCCATACTTCACTGGCTGCTGTTAGTAGGAAAGGAGAAAAGAAAACAGTGATTTTAAGGCATGAGCCACATTGCAGAGGGGACAGAAGTGACTAAAAAACATGAATGTAATTTTGGGAAGCACATTCATGTTTCTCATTAAGATGTTATTCCATCTTATAAGACACTTGTACAATCCTCAACACAAATGTGAGTGAGATTTAGCTGTCTCACTCAGGTTAAGCATAACTTGAGCATTAAGTGGAATATGTCATCCTGTAAGTAACACCAGGAACACATCTTACCAAGATGTATCTTTTAATATAAGCTAGCTTTAATATATTTTGCTCCAACTGAGCCCTACATAATAACTTTAAAAAGGGTGGGGGGGGGGGCATAACATCAAGTAGTACAGTCTAGGAGCACCCCCACACTGCCATTCTGTCTCTCTCCCACTCTGCAACTACAGTAGCTCTGTACCATCTGCAGCCAGATGCCTCTGCTCCCAGGCAATCCTAGAGCGATGGAGGCTTCAGCTGCTGCAGCAGCAATGGTGCCTTATTTAAATTGTTAATTTTTAAGCATCCTAGTAAGTTGTTCTGAATAATATATAACCAGAGTTTGAAACCTATAGTTTTAAAAACCTCTCGGCTCACTGATATCATGAGATAAAGAGATGTCACCATATTCCCAAAAAAACACCAAACCTCAATATTTAATGTAAAAGTGCTAATATAAACAAAACATCTGGTGTAAGCATTCCAAAACCTCTTTAACCTTTAAGAAAGCCAAGTATACAAGGGTTATAATCCAAGTATTGCTGTTCTTTCTCTTGAAAAAGATACCTCCATCTATGTTTTCCTGATGCTCTCTTCCAAAAGAAAAACAAAACGCTTCATTTTCAAAATAATGAATTTTAAAAGTCACATGCATGATTCTGTGACTGGACTGTTGATCCTCCTTCCTTTCCTGTCTTCCCTCCTTCCTGACGGAAGGTGGTTTACGACTGCAATTATTCAATATTTCTTGCCAACTTAATAACAGTAATTTTTGCATACTACAATGAAATTACAGCTCATCCAACTACCGTATGGCTGTACCAACTGCGAGGTAAGAGCTAATTCCTTTTCACTCATATTTACAATCTCCACGTTGACATTTAAAATAAGATACTAATGTCTACCATTTCTTCACTGAAACCTCACTAGCCTTCTGTACCTCTCAATCATTAATAACAAGGAAGCTTCTATTAGCATCAGTGTGTTGACAGTAACAACCCAATGTTTCATGAAGAAGTCTTTCCAGCGTTGCCTGCAGATGCAAGGGACTAAATCTTAGAATTTCAGCATAGAAAGTATGGAACTTAGCAACAGCCCTGATAGCCAAAGGAAAGCTTGCCTACTTCACCTATGACAGCAGAAGAATATAATCCCAATACAATCAACTACTATATTAAGAGAATGAAAAAAAAACCATATGTGAATAGAATAACTTTTTGTTATAAAATTCCATATATTCTGAACAACTCTGATGCATTCTTTTGTGAAACTGTTGAGATTAGTTACTTTTAAGTATGTTTTATTTTTATCTGTGACTTCCTCTTGATGTAACTAATATGTTTATTGTTTTGCTCTGCTTTATGTATTTTTATTTGTTCTTTTGAGTTTTGACTTAATTTTTCCTGAATTATTTGCATGACTTATTATTTATTCTGTTCTTCCTTGCTGTAAGTCCCCTTGAGGAGAGGGGGCAGAATGTAAATAAAGACTTATTATTATTATTATTATTATTATTATTATTATTATTGCATATATCTGTGTTTTATGCCAGTTTTGTTGTTGTATGCCAATGAAGGCTGTGTGTGTGAACAGAATAGCTTTAGTGTCATTGTACATTGTACAATGAAATTAAATGCTTTCCCCAGCACACATCACAAAAACAGTACACTCATCCCCCCACACTCCAACCACCATTGCACAGCCCCCAATGCGACATCAATGCAAAACCATGGAGTTCAATATAGTTACAGCTCTAGGATAAAAGCTATCTCTCAGTCTGTTTGTCCTTGTATTTGTCACCCTGTACAAATACCCTGTATTTGTACAGGGTATTTGTACCATTTACCATTTACCATTTGCCAGATGCTAATATATTTTTTAAAAAAAGAATATGCCAGGTGAGATGGATACTTAAGAATGCTCTGAGCTTTCTTAATGTTGCAGAACTTATAAAGTTCTTCTAAAGAGGAAAGGGCAACCAATGATTCAAAGCTAATGAAAGACCAAAGGAAAACAAGGATGCTTGACAATTAGTCACAATGCATCAAGGTTGTAAGGAAGTTGTGAAAGTACTATAGTATATTATCAAATATATTCCAGTATCAAAGCAGAAAGACTGTTGCCTGATATTACACAGGTTTCAAGTAGTTGTATCCCATTTAATGGGCAAATTCCATTCTGGGCTTTCATTTCTAGAGCTATTTGAATCTTAAGCAGACTTTAAATATCAGATCCTATAATTTGTCCTTGTAGAACTGTTAATTTCCTTATCACAATATGCAAGGTTTTTTCTTTGCTTCACCAAATCTACTATCCCTAATTAATCAATGAGGAAAAAGACATACTTATAAGCGCTTGGAATTTTTCTAGCATGACTCTCGATGGACTCTTGCATTAGATCATTTCCTCTTAAGAAATGTCCAGCTTTTTCTTCCAATCAACAAAATAGTTCTATTACATTGACTAGTCCTATTAAATTGAGCTCATGTCTAAACACAAATGGATGATGTTGCTTCAACGGAAAAACTTGTCATTGACAGATATTCTAAGTTATCTTCAGTTGCTCAAAATGATGGTGACAGATTACACCATCATGAAACAAGGTCTTCTAATTTGCCAGTTACTGAGCCAGAGCTACACCATATTGCCTGTCAATCTAGGCTAAAAGTATTGCTAACTTGTGATCATCTCATGAATTTAGTATTAAATGACAATCCAGAAAATTCACATTCAATTACATTTGATCAAGATATGCCTTAGAAAGTAAACCTCGTAGCTCTGGAACAGAGTCATTCTTCTGAATTAACAACCCATACAAAAATGATAACTTCTTCCCAATTTACCACCTTCAAAAATTATGACTAATCCTAACCCATTTAGACTGCAGAATATAGTTCCATCTGTTGACATCACTGCCCCTGATTCCCAGATAGCTCTAGTGCTCTCTAAAGCCAAAGGTGCAGAGAAAGACTGCATTAGAAGAGATGAAGAAGGTTTTGGATCTGATCAGTTCTGCAGAATTATTCTTATGGTGCCAGGAAGATAATCTCCTGCAACATCGTTGGCTGTGTAAATAAGACCATTAAGTCTGTTAGCATATTTTGTTCTTTTGATGTGATATTGTTGCAGGAAACTTGGTTACCAATAGCATGGCCCCGAATGACTTGGCTGTTTATACATTGAAAGCTATTCAGGTAAATAAGAGAAGATACCCTAGCGATCGCCATGTATTTTTAACATCAACTTCACTGACGGCTAAGGTAATCACTTTGAATAAGCCTGAACATCTAATATTTGGGATGTTTCTAAAACTAAACACTAAAAGCATCATCACTGTTACCATTTATATTCTCCCATTTGAACCTCAGATGGAAGACACCTGGCTAAATGTTGAGCATTATGTTTTTCCTCTAGTTATAAAGTTCCCTGCTGCATACATATACTCCATGAGTGATCTAAATATTAGAACTGGACCAAATGGCAACACGTTAGAAGCCAAATATCCAGTATTAAGTAAATTAAAGGGGAATATGTTCTTCCCTACTAAAAACCCAAAAGAGCTGAAATTTTATTTTGCTTATTTCTATTTGGCCAACTGCAATTTAGGATGAATTTATTAATTGTAAATGGTGTGGCCTTTGAAGATTGTATGGACATATTTACTTCCTCTGACTATGTGAATCTAGTACAGTGGACTACTGTTTTGCTTCTAGAAATGCTTTTAGTTACTGGGTTGTTGTGAGTTTTTCAGGCTTTATGGCCATGTTCCAGAAACATTCTTTCCCAATGTTACACCTGCATCTGTGGCAAGCATCCTCAGAGGTTTTTTCAGAGATCTGTTGGAAATGAAGCAAGTGGAATGTTCTCTTTTCAAAGATAATTCTGGCAAAATCCACTCTAATCAGAAGCAAGCAATTGTGGTGCCAAATTGTAAGAAAGGTCAAGCCACCAAACCTATTAATCAGCTATCAATAATGGGAACATTATATGCTCATTTACTACATAGCAGACTGATTTCCTTTTTTTAATTCTAATAACATTCTTAATGAGGCACAAGCTACATTTAGATAGAAATATTTAACTTTTTCTAGGCCTCTGGAAGGCAAACCTTTTGTTGCTTTTAAGGACCTAAAATAAGCATTCGATTCCATCTTCAGAACCACATTATGAAAGAAGTTGGATAATTTTTGGTTGACAAAAGATTTTTGCTTACTAAGGCTTTATATAGCAACTTACCAATAGGATGCCAAATGACCAGCCACTGCCAGAAGGGATAGAGAGTTTCATCTATGCTGACGATTGTGCCATCACTGTTCATGCAGGGAACTTTGAAATGGTTGAACAGAAGCTCTCCAAAGTTTTAGGCACTCTTACTGTCTATTACAGGGAAAATTAGCTGATTCCTAATCCATCTAAAACACAGCCATGTGCCTTTCATCTGAAGAACAGACAAGCATCTCGAGCTCTGAGGATGACCTGGGAAGGAATCCCACTAGAGCACTGTAGCACACCAAAATACCTGGGAGTCACTCTGGACTGTGCTCTGACTTACAAGAAATACTGCTTGACTATCAAGCAAAAAGTGAGTGCTAGAATCATATCATACAAAAACTAACTGGCACAAACTGGGGAACGCAACCAGATATAATGAAGACACCTGCCCTTCTACTTTGCTACTCTGCTGCTAGGTGCACATGCTCAGTATGGAATACATCTCACCATGTTAAAACAGTGGATTTGGCTCTTAATGAGACATCCTGCGTTATCACAGGATGTCTATCCCCAACACCACTGGAGAAATTATACTGCTTAGCCAATACTGCTAAATGGGGCTATAAAGTGTTGTTCACTACATGTGAGGGTTGAGAAGAACAAACCACAGTGCACCCACTACAATGCAGTCTGAGCCCTGCCACATGCACATTGGAGGACCTTCTTACAGTGACACTAGAGGCACTTGAAGTGGTCAGCTTCCGGTCAAAGGAAATTAAGCACAATGCCAAGTTTTTAACTTTGTTTGTGGGTTTTTAATACATTATAACTGTATTCTCAATTTGCTTCTGACACGATAAATAAATAAATTAAATTAAATAGAATCCTCTGGTGCTCCTATACAATTTGACAACAGCTACAACAGCAAAGAACAAAAGCTATTTGTACATACAGGTAAATGGCTTAAAAATCAGCCATGACCTATGAAATCAAGCTAAGACAGTAAAAAAGAAATCTGTGTGTGCTTTGGAATCCTACATCCAAAAATCTCTCTTACTGCAAACTTTATAAAAAGGGTATGCCTGATATGAAAAATGCTTGACGTATCATTTATATAAAATCTGGATTCTCACCTTAATTTCTCCCTCTATACATATGAAGCAGCAAGAGAATCTACTGAATGTAGAACAGTGAAGCATTAGCAAGTTTCCACTATCAATACATAAGATTTAAGAAAATATTTATGAAGTACTTCGACATAAATAAATAAATATGAATGAATGAAGAAATTGTTAAAAGTGATGATAAGGGTTTTTTTAATATATATATATATATATATATATATATATATATATATTAATTTGACATAAGATTCAAGAAAATTTACACCACATGCTAGTCAAAGTAAATGTAATATTTTTATACCAAAAATGCTCAAAGTTTATTTATGCATACTAAGAAAAAGCTAAAAAGAAAGCAGCATGCTACTCAAGTTGGCTTAAAATTGAAAATGGAAAAAATTAAAATGGAAATTGTTTCCAAAAACCTCTTAATATTTTATTGTTATGTCCATGTTATTAATGTTAATATATCTAATTTTTTACACAAAACAACTAGGTTTTTCTAAAACATTATTATATTAAAACAGAAGAGCCATTCTAGATCAATTTTTAAACAATGATACTCTACCAACACAGCTACTTCAACATTTTGTACCAAATACATTTTTTCTGTTTACTATGTACCTTAGTAAACAGAAAAATATTAGAGGAAAATTATTTTGCTTTAGAAGAATTCCTCTTTCCACCATTTAATCATGTAGAACGCTCCTAACAAACTATAAAAAATAGGCCTGTGAACCTATACTACACACAATAATTATTGTTTGTATAGAATATCTACCTCTCCAAGAGCTTCATAGCGTTTTTGGTTCCATCTATGCAAATCTTCACGGTAGTTAAACACAAATGGCTCTCCAGTTTTTATATGCCTTAACTGCCCCTCTAGAAAAAAAAAAGAACATTATATTTAACATACAGATTTACAAATAATAGTTCTCCAGAAAAATATTAACTGTATACCACACAAATACTAATTAACTCTTCAACGTTAAGGGTTGGGATCTTGTTACGTCACTAAAGGGACTTTCCTGATTCTCCTGCCCAATGAAAATACTGGTTAGTGTTTCACAAAGAGGCAGGAAAGTGTGTTGTGTGATATGATCAGAAAAATCAAACAGAATCACTATGCACAGAATGAGACAGTCTCTTAATGTGAAGCTCATTCACAGAATCATAGAATCATAGAGTTGGAAGAGATCTCGTGGGCCATCCAGCCCAACCCCCTGCCAAGAAGTAGGAAAATTGCATTCAAAGCATCTCCGACAGATGGCCTCTGTTTAAAAGTCTCTAAAGGAGGAGCTTAATTACCATAAATATTCAATAATAAAAGCAGTAATTTAGTTAGCAGAAAATGACATAAGCAGGAAAATAAATCTTAAGAGTATTTTCTTTATCAAAGCAAAAATACACAATTTTGTAACTCTGTGTGTATGTTTTTTTGTTTATGTTTGAATGCGTGTATGGAAAGATCAGTTTGGAAACTTCTGAAGTCTCCAAAGGAAAAAAGTGAACTTTATACTATCTGCAATATCCCTACCTGCAAATATACTGATAAAATAAGTGGAGTTTAACTTTTTCAGTCCTGCTATTACCTCAGTTTTAATGTGCTTTTTCCAGTTACAAACCTCCAGGGAAATGTGCTCCCCAAATTCATACCCAATATGCCAGATCTATATATACCTTTCTTCATAGAATAACTAACCCCTATTTTTCTTCCAAGACTTCTAATTTTTAAAATTCTATGTTGAGTGTCTATCCTCATTTTAAAGGCTGGTTATTGGTGAAGTTTCTCTCTCCCTGAGGAAATCATAGCACATTGTCTAGTAAGAACTGTAGCATAGTTTCAAGTGCTCTTAGGCTTTCTAGAAATGCTACCTGCTAAGAGTATATTATTGTTTTACAAATCAGAATAACAAGCACATTTTCCCCCAAATACTGAAGCATAACAAATATAAAAAGCATTAGTGCAAATGTAAAAAAATTCCACTCACACATCCCAATCTGAGGCCACTAAGATTAATAATTTATTCAACTTTAATCTAACAATCTCTATCAAATATAAGAATGATAAAACTCTTAATATTTCACTTGCATACTTCCACATTCAGATTTCATAGTACCCTCTTTAGCAATCAAATGTGCACTTTTAACTGTGTATAGAAAGGATTCTGAGATTGTACTGCTCTAAAAATAAGTAGAGAAGTAAGAGTTGAACTTCTCCTTTCAAAGAGCAGTACTTTGATGACATTTTTGGTTTCTAAGTAGCTTTCTATGAAAGCCATCAGGGTATTGAAAAGCACTGTATAAATGATTACATTTAAAGAAAGGTTTTTTCTAAAACTGAAAGAGCAAGAGAGGTTTAAGAAACTAGAAAATTTATGACAGAGTATTAAACAGAAATAACTACAAGTTTTGCCTCCCTTATCAAGAAATCTGAATTCCAAAAACCTCCAAAACCAAAAACCTTTTGTTGCTGGCTTCTGCCTTTGAGGCAGTGGCTATAGAGCTCCTACTTGTTCATCTCTCAGATACTTAGTTTCTTTCCACTCTCGCATCTCATACACAACACAAGTAGCAAACAAATAAGACGTGAGGCTAGAGAAAATCTGAGAATCTGAGATATTAAATGAGCCTCAATTGCCACCTTGAAGGCAGAAGCGATGGCTGGTGCAAAGAGAGAGAGCCTGAGGTTTGAGAGCCAAATATTTGGGACCGCTGCAGTCACTGCCTCAAAGGCAAAAGCTAGCTACTGATGGCCAAAAGTGTTGGTTTCTTGCTGTTTCACATAGTTTCAGTCTCTCTCCAGCCTTATGTCTTGTGCACAAGACAAGTAGCAAACAAATGAGACACAAGACGGGAGACAGGCACAAGCCCATCCACAAAGATAAATGAAATGGCTATGTATGCAGATGCATTCTGTATATGTATGCAGATGCATTCTGCCATCAGTAGCTAGCTGTATATCCAAATATTCAAAATAAGGAACACCTTTGGTCCCAAACATTTCAAACAAAGGGATAATCAACGTGTACCTTCATGTCTGCAGCCTCTCATATCTATAACTACGTCATATGACCATTTCAGACTTGTAGTAATGTATGATTCTCATCAGTCTATACACAGATGTTTAGTACACAGATGCCAAGACAAACAGTGCTGGAACTTGAGCAAGCTCATAGCAGCCTCCCTCCAAAAAGATGTATGTCTTCGTATACACACCTCATGAGTGCTATTTTTCTCCACATTTTATCATCATCTGGCTAAACTTCAGACTATAAACTTTGCCCTCAAATGACATGGAAGTCACATAATTTATGTGCTGTATATCCTTTGTGTACTGCAATCTGCTACAGGATGACCGTGTATCTGCTGCTTTTAGAATTACAAAAAGCAAACTATATCCTGTATGAAAAGTTTTTAAACTACCATTTTTTCCTTTGGAAAAAAACTCAACTATGAATGCAGATGAAGATTGTTAATGAAGGAAGTTTAACCGTCCTCCTCTGCTGCTCTTCTCCATCAGGTTTTCATTTTGGTTTTCACAGAAAGTCCAGCTTCTGCCACACATGTCAATAGCACTCACAGCTCAGATGGGGGGGGGGGGGGGTGATGTCTTCTTGCACAAGCAGCCCATTTCATTGAACTGTGTGAACTAGTATCTAATCGCCTATCTGGTGTTGCTTTCTGAAAGCACTTTCTAACACACCCATTGCACAGTAATTACGGACTCCACACTTTGAATCACACGCCTTCTTCTGCTGGGTTGCAGCCATTTTGTACTGCTAGATGCACAAACATTGCTTGGTGGCTGCTTGTGCAATTACCTCATTAGGGTGGCACATATGAGGGTGGAAACAACTTGAAGACATCCCCATTACATTGATGCAGGTTTTATACGTGTACGTTCACTAAAAAATTTAGCAAAAAAATTTGAACTCAGGGCATTCTTTCGTAAAAACCCTGTATTAGGGATCATATCTTTATGTGCAGTGATGCCTTTGACATAGGATCTAAGCAATAAATCATACATTTTAAAAAATATCAATGAAAGATTTTCATGAGATATGTTGTGTCCCCATACATTTTGTTATTACAACTTATGTGTGTCTCCATATCTCTTCCAAAGGGTTGGTGTAGTTTTTGCTTTGCTAGTAAAACTGAAATAGTGTCGCAAAATGATGTGCATATAATAATTTTGTGTCACCAACATGAGATGTTTGGAAAGCTCTAGTCTATAGTTTCACATCTCTCAGGTGCAGGGGAGCCCTTTCAGAGTATGCAACCTTCAGATGATGGGTAGCACATTCTAGTTTGTCCTTTTAGGACAGGAGTGATAATCTCTAGTGAGTGCATCTCCCAAAATTCATCACCATGGGATATATTGCTTATTAGTTCCACAGCTTTTGAAATTTAAGTGTTACATCCTCATCAACAAAGTAACTAGTTAAAAGTAGTGATTAGCTTGCAAAATTCTGGGTAGGGGCCAACAGGGAGTTGAAAAATCCCAGGGCATAATCTTCACAACCAAGAAGAAAACTTGTATAAGGCAAAAGCTTCCTTTGATGAGGGGGGAGGGGAGGTAAAGAGCCAGCTTTTTTTTTTTTTGCTTCAGCTGTAGGGGTCCCCTAAAACAGGTCATTTCAAACTAACTTGTTTACATAGGTAATTGAGTTATTAAACTGAAGCACTATTTTGTTTTTTTAAAAATAGACATTTAGTATAGTTCTTGTGGTATGTGCTGAATTTTATGTAAGAGTCAATTAAACACAAATATAAGCATTCTTTCAATATATCCAAACATATCAGTTTAAACAACTATAATTAGTTTAAACTTTGCAGGAAAACATGAACACACTGAAAGATGACATTCCAAAGTACACTGCCTTCTACAACATTCTAAAAATATGGCTACATATGAGATCCAAAACAGAGTATGACAAAAGCAATTCAGCTTTTGAGTAAATGTGAGCCACACAGGGTTGGCAGTCTTAAGGAGTAAACAGTAGCACAGAGACATTTCAAAACAAAATAATTTAATTTTATCTATTGTTGTTGTTTATTATTTATTTATTTATTTATTTCAGGTACTTCTACCCCGCCCTTCTCAACCCCCTAAGGGGGACTCAGAGTGGCTTTGTTGTTGTTGTTATGTTTATATCCTGCTTTTTCTTCCCACAAAGGAGACTCAAAGCAGCAACACACTTCTGTTTCATTGTCTACAATGAAATATTTCATTGCTTTCTTGATTCCCAAGAATTTCTCTATTCATTTCAGTACACATTTGTGAAAAACATAACTGTGATTAATTAGAACGCTAAAGCAAAGTCCCATTAAAACAACAAGACTGGCATTCAAATATTCTTCAATGTATTACACAGTAATTTGAATTGAAATGTAATAGGCTATTTACTAACCAATATGTTAAATAAAAACTGAATGAGATGTTTTTGTGAAGCATTGCTATCATTATTGGTCAACTGACTTCCTATTTTTAAAATACCCAAGGATAAATTGCAATAGCATACAATGTGTAATTGTGTACATCAGATAAAAATATGATCTATCAGATTATTTCTTTATAGTTTAAAAGGTTAGATCTTTATAGGTTAAAACTGTTACCTTTTTATCAGATTATTTCTTTATAATAATTCACAATTATTTCTTTAATTAAATTGTTTAAAGACAAAAAGAAGATTCCCAACAGCAAGTTATGGATCCAAACTCTGGAAATATATTAATATTTTATCATTCTAATTTGGCTTCTTAAAGCTTGTATTACTGGTACTTACTTTCATTAAAAGCATACTCAAATCCTTCAAGAGTATCAGGAAACTCAAGTGGTGGTTCATCTTTTTTCATCAGTTCATCCAAGTCTATTCTAGACAACAAATCTGGAAGGGAAAAAAAGTTGGGGGAAAGGTTGTATTTCTGTAGATTTCATGTTCAAACATATCACTCTTAACAAAAAGCAGAATCTTGAAAAATGAACCGAAAGAAGAGAAGCAATTATACAGTTTTGGTCTACTTAAACCAACAAGTCCTTTTAGATAAGCAAGATGGTTTTAACAGATCACAGACAAGATTCTATACATGCAGAGAAATATCTGAGTATAATAAGTAGGACTTCCAAAAATCATGTACTGAGTCATCATTCCTAAGAAAAGTGAGATTCAGAATTCCAGCCAGCCAGTCATGCCTTCCTCACATCCCTATTCTTCTCATCATGACAATCAAACAGGATGCAGCCAGGATTAGATGGTGCCATTTTTATTGACTTCTGAAAATCTTGCCAATTACTCCTAAACATGTTGTTCTCTCTCTCTTCACAATAGCTTGGTTTGACTCAATTTATCTCGGTATTTCTGGCTTGGTTCCATTTCTGGAAATTAAGATCCTATGTACAAAGGTAACTCGGGTATTAATCCTAATAAGATAACACTAGCAAGGATGAAAAGAAGAAAAATCCCAATATACTCTATAGGTAGGATAACTATATTAAGAACCCATAAGGTGCAAGTAAAGGCTTGAGCCTCACTGTCCAAGAAAACTACTGGTGCTTATAACCACCAGTTGGCATCTTCCACAATCTGGTGCCCTCTCAGTTTTTTGTACTACAACTCTCATCAGTACAAGTTGTTATTGTTAATGGTAAAAAAAATCATGTGAAGATTGTAGAATATTGTCCTAAATTATAGATCATGAGAGGTTCTGATACAAGAAATGCAGTACGATGCAATCATGTATTATCTTTGTAAGTAAATGTGAACTAGGACCTGTGCTGTCTTTCTGACTGCTCTGCACAATCATATACTGGCTGGTTTCTCTACTACTCATGAATTAATCCACCCTAAGGTTTACCTGCCTTGACTGCTCTCTAGAACGCAACCACACCTAGACCTGGATATTTTTAAAAGCCAGAAAAATTGTTAAATCACAAAGGGCTAATAGCTCTTTTTTATTAATGTTGCATCATCGTCGTCGTCGTCGCCATTTATAGTTGTCTGAACGAACATTCAAACCAATTCATTTAAAACAGAAATGCAACATACTTAAATGTTATTGAAATATTCCCTAAAATAAGTGTATTTTCTAGATTTGAACAGGGTCAATTGAATGTTTGCTCCTTAAGATACACACATAGCATCAAAAATACCCATATTCTTTATCAAAAGAAAAAAGTCAAGTAATAATAAAGCAAATTAAGTATGATACAACCTTTTACTTAAGATATTTTATCAGTCATCAGTGGTAAGAAAACAGCTAAAGAAAACCAGCTTTTAAAAGAAGGAGAATATGGAGAAAGAGCATTATAGACACCGAGATATGGGAATTGAGTTATCCTAGTATCTAGCAGATAGGGGAAGAGCACGTTGTATTTCCAACACTTTTTTCCACTTCCTCTCACACTGTTTTTGTTGTTGTTGTTGTTGTTAAAAATGTAATGTACAGGAAAATATCTACTTAGCTAACTGAAGTATTTCTGTATAGTTGGCATTCCACACTTGCAGGTTAAGAAGTTACAAATTTGATTATTTGTGGATTACTGTATTTGACACCTATGCCGTTGTAACAGTGAATTTGATAACACCAGTGTTGCTGAGAGGAAGTCAAGGTGTTAAGGTGGCTGAGCCCAGACATGCACACATTCTCAGCTCACTCAAGTGGGGAAAAGGGGATGGGAAGAGTGTACACACATGCGCTCACTCCCTTGCACAAGCAGGACACAAGCAAGAGATGGGGTACAAGAAGAGTGTGTGGAGGAAGGGGGTAGAAGGAAGGAGTTCATAGGTGTGAATTATAGGTGAAGGGAGGAAGATGCACATGGGTGGGAGGGGAAGGGGGGTGGGACAGGGGAAGACCTGCAAACATGTATGCTCATTCATGCGGGGAGGGGGGAAGATGGGATGGGAAGAGAACTCAGTCACTCAGTCACTTCTCCTGTTCCATTTTTCCAATTCCCTTCCCACTCCTGTCTAAGTGAGTGAGTAACCTCATGCTTACATGACTGGGTCCAGCCATGTTGCTAGTACAGGTACTGTTTTGTGTGTATTCAATATAGGTGGGGATGGGGTGGGGGGTAATTTACAAATTTTCCACTTTTTCAAGAGTTCTGCACCCCTAATCCCCACAAATGTGGAGGCCTGACTGTACTATTAGATGAAGAGTTGTAGAAACATGTAAGAGAGAGTGCACATAATACAGAAGTAATAGTCCATTCCTTTTTATTTATTTATTTATTTTTATGTTTTGCCCTGAGAACTACACCAGCATATTTTAGTTGTCACCAAAAGATGCCTCTGTTCTAGTATATTACTTTGCAGCCACACTTTTAAAACTAAAAAAGTCCAAATGATTTTTAAGGGAAAGTCTAAGGACTTGCTAGGAAAAATCTGGAAAATCTGAAACAGCAAACATCAGGACTGTAATAAAGAAAGATCTGATTGCAATCAACATCTCTTCTCAACAACCGAATACCAGTAGACATAGTCATAAGGCCCAACTCAATAACATTTTCCGTACTCATAGTGAGGCATTTTATGAACACATTATCTAGCTTCTCCAAAGTGAGTATAATTTGCTTCCAGTGATATGGATTTTCTTGAAAAGCAGTTGCTCTAAACCACTTCTTCTTCAACTGTGGGTCCGATTGCCATAACTGAGAGTCACAAAATATTTGGCAGCAGTAAAAAGTTTCTGATGGCCACCTAGTGGCTGTTTTAGACATTTACACAAATCTGACAGCAACAAAGTCCAGTGTTTATAGTGAACTCTCCAGAAAATGCTTCAGTTGTACTTCATAAAAAAATCAGCCTGCTTAGCAAGAATTGGAAATGCTGATTTATTATCAATAAGTGTTTTATTGTTAAGCTTATTTTATATTCCTATATACTGGGTTGCATAAAATAATAATAATAATAATAATAATAATAATAATAATACTTTATTTATACCCTGCCACCATCTCCCCGAAGGGACTCAGGGCAGCTAACATGAGGGCAAGCCCAAATGAAATTACAATGGAACAAAAAAAATATTGAGCAGAAAGGGATTATGAGTGGAGAAAGTTTAAACTTTCTCCTCTAAACAATATGATCTGATTTAGCATTATTGGTTTGAAAACATTCAAAGCTCTATGTGGAATTTTGTAATTACTGCATTTGGAATATTGTAAAAAAAGCACATACATTCCTTATATTTAAGAGAAAAGTTAGTACACTTGAAAAATACTTATTTTAGAACTGATATATATTACACCTCATATAATAGGGTTAGGGCTAGGGTTGCTAAAGGATAACTGTAGAATCCACAACTTCATTCACTCGATGTTTGCAGTATTTATCATTTCCATTTCAAACAGAGAAAATGTTATTCAGTACAGCTAGTAGAACATTATGTTTCAACAAAGGATGGGTGTGAGTCTGTGAGCATAAGCAACATACCATATTTTGTTTAAACTACTTGTACTTATGACGGATTTAGAAGCAATAAATTTTGCAAAATAGCAACAAGCTTAACAGTGCCTTCATTTGTTAGTCTGTTCCTCTGAGTGCTAGGTTCTGTTAATGTTTGTTCCCTTAGAAGAACAGCTAGATGCTCATATCCTATATTTAGTCCATCAAACATGATTGATGGAAGTGTAACAGCCCACATAACTATGGATAAATGTATGCAGGGGTATTGGCTGTGTAGTAAAATACAACTAACTCCAAAACCAACAAAACAGCAATACCTTTGTTTGCCAACCAAAGTGCACAAAAAACAACAATTAAGCTATTGAAGTTGCAATGTCTTTTTGTCAAAAATATCATTTTGTTTTCATATAAAGAGGAATGGTTTCAGGTAATGTTACAACAACCATAGATAAGGATAGATTTCCTGAATCTTTATTTAACTGATTTATTGGAATAAAATATATAATTGAAAGTAGTAGTAAGTCAGTGTCTTGAAACCACAACTTCTCATTTTGATTTCCACGAACCACATAAAATAAACCCCAAACACACATTGAGATATTTTTCCCGATTGTTTCACATGTGAGTTTGTTCATTAGTGATATATTTTAAAGATATATCTGGGTTGTTTTTTTTTTGTTTTTGTTTTTTGAGTGGATACAAAAGATGAAAAAATCTATGACAAGAAAAAAGCAAAAGAAAATATATGCTACATGTATAAAAGGCATGCCAACATGTCACAGGAACTATAACCTTGTCACATACACAGATTACATTTTCTAGACCAAGTATTTGAAGAACCTATATACAGAAATATTTGGAAGCATGTTCCAAATATCCTATTTTTAAATCCCCCTTTTTGGACCTAGTTTATTCATTATTCTAAAAGAGAAAATGTTGCATAAATAGATACACTTCATTTTTCCCTACATATTTCCCCATAATAGTTTAATTTCAACTGTTATTCTTTTCTACAGAAGAGAACAAGAAACCTGAAGTATGGATAGATGTTTTTAAAAAAACTCATTTCAACTATGAATGGCAGTTGTACACATCTGCACTTGCTCACCTGTTTTACTAACCACAAAATTATAGCTCATCAGAACAAGTGTACGGAGTGCCTACGGAGAAGTTCCAAATTAATTTGTACCCTTTAATGCTGTAGTCTTCTCTTTTTCATCAGGACCTCCCTGTTGGAGTTGCGCCATGCTTATCCAAATTCTCAGCCAGAGTAAAGTAAGAGAAGAAACATGCATCAATCCTGAAAAGATGAGCTGAAAAGGCAAAGGAAGTTTGAAATGGTCAGTTTAGCAGCATTTCACAACGTTTCCTGAAAATAATCAATGCAATGAAAAATAATGAAAATAATGTACAGATATGCATAGAAATTAAGAAACCGGCTGTTAGGAATTGTGGAAGTTAAAGTCCAAAACACCTGGAGGGCCAAAGTTTGCCCGTGCCTGGTCTAAAACCTGAACAGGTTATAACTCTTGATTCAATTGGATTTATCTACAACAGTGGTTCCCAACCTGTGGTCCATGGACCACCAGTGGTCCAAAAGAACGAAAATATTATCTGCGGCCTCACCATTACTACACTGTTGTCTCAAAACCACGCAGCAACGTGAACGACTGGTCTTGCAAAACCCTCTTATAGTGCCAAGGCAATGGGGATATCAGGAAGGTGAGGCTGACTAACCACAAAAGATTGCTACTACCACATCAACTCTAGATTATTAAATATGGTTTTCTGTGGGCAAGCAGAAGGCGACTACTGGATGGCATATGTTCTGTATCAGAAACTAGACCTGATGTGGTCTTTCCAATGCAATTTTCTGAATCAGCACCCGAAATAATCAAACCGAGTCTGAAGTTGACCAAAAACTGATTCGTAACCCTTTTGGTACTAATGTTGGAGAGTGGTCCCTGGTCAAAGTGGTCCCTGGTCAAAAAAAAAAGGTTGGGAACCTCTGATCTACAAGTTCATTTCTCTCTCAGCTATTAATTTAATGAGTAATTTTGCACTAACCAGCTGGATTCCAGGTGGTAAGAGGGATACCTAGCCCTCTTCCTATTGCCATCCTTGTAAACATTCTTCTACCGGGATGATATAATATGAAATACACTTGAGAAGAGACTACAACAGGGACACCATGGAAAACCCAACTCTCAGGATTATTTCCCCAGTAACTCACACCCTAAAATAACTAGTGGCATCATAACAATATAGCATCAGTGATACAGGTTGAACATCCCTTATCCAGAATCCTCCAAAATCCAGAATTGTTCACCTGAGTGTCTTCCTTTGCTTAGTTGTGGCTCAATGTGCCAACATTGTTCCATGCACAAAATGGTTGCTTATAAAGCTACCTCCACACTATGTGAGTAAGGTGGACAAGAAGCATAAAGGAACGTTGTGTTCAGACTTGGAACCCAAAATATCTCCTTATGTAGAGTGTCTGCAGAAACAACATGGAGTTAAGGACATGGCTTAATTTAGAGGGATAGTATGATAGCTGGATCCGGAAGCTCAGAGCGTTATGCACATCTTGCAACGGCAGTTGTGAATAAGGGAAGGAGAGAACGGCACACTGAGGGAGGGAATATACAATTGCATCTGGTGGAAGGATAGAAAGGAGGGGAAGGTTAGGATAAGGTTTAGGGTAAGGGTTTGGAGTTAGGCTTAGGGCAGTGGTTCTCAACCTGTGGGTCCTCAGATGTTTTGGCTTTCAACTCCCAGAAATCCTAACAGCTGGTAAACTGGCTGGGATTTCTGGGAATTGTAGGCAAAAACACCTGGGGACCCACAGGTTGAGAACCGCTGCCTTAGGGTAAGGTTTGGGGTTTGGGTTAGAATTAGGGTTAAGGGTTAGGGTTACGGTAAGGGTTAGGGTTTTAGCATTAAAGAACTCTTACATTCCTTCTGTAATATCTGTGTTACATTCTGCGTTGCGCAAACAGCATTCCCGAGGGAGCGAAGTGCAAACAGTGTAACATTCAGAGCTTCCGGACCCAGCTTTCATAGTATTACCTCATTTATGATGTTGTAGGTTTTTTGGGCTGTATGGCCATGTCCTAGAAGCATTCTCTCCTGACGTTTTGACTGCATCCGTGGCAAGCATCCGCAGAGCCTCTGAAGATGCTTACCACAGATGCAAGCGAGACATCAAGAGAGAATGCATCTAGAACATGGCCTAACAGCCCGAAAAACCTACAACAACCCAGTGATTCCGGCCATGAAAGCCTTCGACAATACATGGCTTCATTTATTTAGGATTTCCAAAAGCTGGGGACAGGATCCAAAACATCTCAAGACTCAAGCATATCGGGTATGGGCTACTCAATCTATACCAGGCCTGTTGTTTACAAAACTACCTTCACAGTATGTGTGTAAGGTGGACAAAAACCATAAAGGACAGTTGTGTTGAGACTTGGGTCCCAAAATATCTCATTATGTAGAGCAGGGGTCTTCAAACTAAGGCCCGGTGGCCAAATGCGGCCCTCCAAGGTCATTTATCCGGCCCTCGCTTAGGGTCAACCTAAATCTGTAACGACTTGAAAGCACACAACAACAACAATCCTATCTCATCAGCCAAAAGCAGGCCCACACTTCCCATTGAAATACTAATAAATTTATATTCATTTTAATTATTGTATTGTTTTTAAGCGGTTTTTGAACTACAAATCCATGTGCAGTGTCCATGGGAATTCATGTTTTTTTCAAATTATAATCCGGCCCTCCAACAGTTTAAGGGACTGTGACCTGGCCCTCTGTTTAAAAAGTTTGTGGACCCCTGATGTAGAGTGTCTGAAGAACCAAGGTACAGTTAAGGACATGGTTTCATTTATCTAGGATTTCTAGGAGAGATAATACAAAACATTTTAGGCTCAAGCATTACAGGGAAGAGATAATCTATACCAGGTCTGAGCAAAGTTGGGCCCTCCCTCCAGGTGTTTTGGACTTCAACTCCCACAATTCCTCACAGCCTCAGGAAAGGTCCTGAGGCTGTGAGGAATTGTGGGAGTTGAAGTCCAAAACACCTGGAGGGAGGGCCCAACTTTGCTCAGACCTGCTTTGGATCATGGTTTGGCTTCCCTGACAGGCAGGCAGGCAGGCGGGCAGGCAGGTCCAAGGAGGCCTTGAAGGCTGAGCCTCCCGCTCTGTCTCCTCTCCTCGCGTACCTGCGGCCTTCCTTTCACACGCAAGGGGGCGGGGCCTTGTTACCGGGAGACGCGCCGCCGCCGCCGCCGCCGCTGGCCTGGCTGCGTGTCGTCCACCAGAGGCTTTGGTCCCGCCCTTTCCTTTCCTCCCCTTCGCCAAGAAGCTGGAGGAATCCTCCGAGTTCCACTTCCGGGCCTGGGGAGGGGTGGGTGACGTCACACACACACCGCGGCGTCGTTCGGAAAAGGTTCAGCGTGGCTGTCAGCGCAGTCCGGGCGGAAGTGGACGGGAAAGGACTTCGTGCCTTGGCACGGACGGAGCATGCGCAGAGTCTGAGCGCCTGCAATACACTGCCTCGGGTCAGATTGTAGCCCTGGCTTGGGCAGATTGCAGTAAATTAAGACAATGGCCTTATATTCTCGGACAACTAACTGTATTCCAAGAGACAGGAACTGGTTTTTTTTTTGGGAAGAAAGGATTGTAAATCTGAAACACAAGCGGAATTAAAAGGTTTTAAGTAGCTAGGACCCCTTCCACATAGTTGTATCCCATATTTTCTGCTTTGAACTGGGATATATGGCAGTGTGGACTAAGGGCCCTTCCGCACAGCCCAATTTCCCAGAATATCAAGGCAGAAAATCCCACATTATCTGAGTGTGGACTCAGGGCCCTTCCACACCGCCCTATATCCCAGAATATCAAGGCAGAAAATCTCACATTATCTGCTTTGAACTGGAATATATGGCAATGTGGCCCTAGCTAACCCAGTTTCAAGCAGATATTGTAGGATTTTCAGCCCTGATATTCTGGGTTATAGGGCTGTGGGGACTCAGATAACCCAGGCCCCTTCCACACAGGCCTATAACCCAGAATATCAAGGCAGGAAATCCCACATTATCTGAGTGTGGACTCAGGGCCCTTCCACGCAGCCCTATATCTCAGAATATCAAGGCAGAAAATCCCACATCTGCTTTGAACTGGAATATATGGCAATGTGGCCTTAGATAACCCAGTTTCAAGCAGATATTGTAGGATTTTCTGCCTTGATATTCTGGGTTATAGGGCTGTGGGGACTCAGATGACCCAGACCCCTTCCATGCAGGCCTATAACCCAGAATATCAAGGCAGGAAATCCCACAATATAATCATAACCATCATCTTTATTTATACCCTGCCACCAGGCCTGTAGCTGAGGGGAAGGGGGGTTAGGGGTTCAACCCCCCACCCGAATGTTTTCAGGTTAAAAAAACCCACCCGGTTTACTCATGAATTTTCACTGGTTAACCAAATCCCTATGCTAAGTCTATGAGACGCAAAAAAGTAAGAGTCCTTCTGGAACTGCAAGCACCAGGCCTGTAGCCGGGGGAGGGGGGGTTAGGGGTCAACCCCCCCCCCCCCAAATTTTCTGGCTACGGCCCTGCCACCACCATCTCCCCAATGGGGACTCGGGGTGGCTAATATGAGGCCAAGCCCAAAAATAATACAACAAAAGAATATACAAGACAATAGAAAATAAGCTCAACAAATACATAATACAACAAAATAAATCAAACAATGCAAAATAACATAATAAAATCAGTCAGGGTGGGCCAAATATACAAAATACAATGCTAAAAAACGTTAAAATGTTAAAACCCTGGGTGAGATAGGAAGTATAAAAGGTGTATTTGTAAAGGAGGAACCCGTGACGGGGGAGCAGTGGGACTTTGGCTTCATTAGGGTAGGGGAAAGTGCATCTGCTTTGAAATGGGTTATCTGAGTCCACATTGCCATATAATACCGTTCAGTGTGGATTTTATGCAGCTGTATGGAGGGGGATCGAGTTCAAAGCAGATATTGTGGATTATCTGGGTTATATGGCTGTGTGCAGTTTCTAACTGCATTTATATGGCAGTGTAGATCCAGCCAGTGTTTGCGAGCTTCCAGCTCCAGTTTGTTTAGAAGTGAAAACCCACTGTTCCCAAGAAACTCCTGTTCTCATTATGAAAGCAGAGGGTGAATCCACACTGTAGAATTAACACACTTTGACACCATTTTAACTGCTATGGCTGAATGCTATGGGGTCCTGGGATTTGTAGTTTAGTGAGGCGGCAGCACCCTTTGGCAAATATTACAAAACGACCATTATTCTATAGCATTGAGTCCTGGCAGTTAAAGTGCTGTTAAACTACATTAATTCTACAATGTAGATGCACCCTAATCAGGTCAGGCTTAATGGACAGCCTTCCAAGTAAATCTACCTAAGAGATTTGAGCATCTTGTATGCAGCAGTTTGATCATCATTATTGTTATTGTTAATTTATAGGGCACCATCAACATACGTTCAGCAAAGGATAAGAGGGATCCTCTCACTTCTGCAAGAGTCTACCGTGTACCATGCAGCTGTGGACAAGTCTACATAGGGACCACCAAATGCAGCGCACAAACACGAATCAAGGAACATGAAAGGCACTGCAGACTACTTCAACCAGAGAAGTCAGCCATAGCAGAGCACCTGATGAACCAACCTTGACACAGCATATTATTTGAGAACACAGAAATGCTGGACCACTCTCACAACCACCATGTCAGACTACACAGAGAAGCCATTGAAATCCACAAGCATGTGGACAATTTCAACAGAAAGGAGGAAACCATGAAAATGAACAAAATCTGGTATTAAAAAACTCTAAAATTACAACAGCAAAACAGCAGAGAGGAAACAATCTGGACATCTAATCACCTCTCAACAAAAGATTGCCCCAGGCACTGCCAGGCCATCAAATGCTAATCAAGGTGGTCAGTTGAAACATTCACACCTAGCTCCAGCAGACAAGAGTTCTTTGTCCCACCCTGGTCTTTCCACAGATATATAAGCCCACTTTCCTAGTTCCAACATACCTCACTACCTCTGAGGATGCTTGCCATAGATGCAGACGAAACGTCAGGAAAGAATGCCTCTAGAACATGGCCATATAGCCCGAAAAAAACCTACAGCAACCCACTTCAAGATCTTTCCATTTTCATTCAGGTTCACGAACAACAGAAATAACCATAATTATGTGCTATGCCTTTGACAGGTATGTTATTTAGATAACATGGATCTGGCATTTATTCTATGCTGTGGTTAGTTCCACCTTCATCACTATTTTGGAATTGGATTGTTTTCATTGACAGGGATGGTCCAAGTCCAGTTTTTGTTTGTTCACTACATAGACACATGGAAGCTATGCAACTGAAACTACTTTGCTGCTGAATGTATCATTCCATGTTACAATTACCTTGCTGGCATCTAATGCCACCCACAAAGAATGATTTCCAGGAAAAACCTTAGGAGGAACTTTGAAGGTTGCCTAGCTCAACTCCATGCAGGGCAATAATAGGCAAAGCACTCCCTTCTATTCCTGCTCTATTCTTGTTCTATATATCTCTGTAACGGAAAAACTAATTATAATGGAGGTTTTGTCTATATTTATTAATGTTGCTTTTATGACATGGGCAGGCGGAGTTGGCAACTATTGATTGGTCTATGCACCACCATGGTTGCGTAGCCTCTGCAGTAGAAATGTATCCATTTTAGAGTGGCTAGCAAGAAAAAGGGGCAGAGCTAGCTGAAAAGAAAAGAGGGAACATTTTAAAAAATGATTCAGTCTCTAGCCAGGGGAAGCTAGAGTGAAGAGGTTCCAAATTTAAGTTTGAGTCTTCAGTTGTGATACTGAAGTAATAAAGGGGCCACTTTGAATCGGTCTCTAGTCTGGGACCTAGAGGGAAGAATATCCTTGTATAAGATTGTGCCTCCAGTTGTGGCACTGAAGTAATGAGAGAGTATTTTGAGTCTTAAGTCCTCAATCAGGTGGAACTGAGAGACAGAGTCCTTTGAGACTAAGTTTATAGTAAGGCTATTGATAGAAAGAAGTGACTATAGGATCTAAGTTATCCTGTCGGAAGGCTGGGGAGGAATTGCATTTGAAAGTGGACATAAGTTAAACTGTTTTGAAAGTTATATAATATCAGTTTTATGTATTCTCAAGAGTAAAAGACAGATGTAACAATATCCAGGTGGAACTGAAGTAAAGTACTATGTTACAAATATGCTTTATGTGCACAAGAATTAATAAATAAACATTACTTTGTTTCAACTAATATATATAGTCTCATGTCAAGCTACAGGACTGAAGTTACATTTCTGAAAGTCGGCTGGAGATTATATTGATGTAACCTATGAGGAGAAGTTGGAAGCTACACACTGACTACAGTATTGGATTACACATCAAAGAGACACAGACATTTAAAATTAAATCCTGTAACAAACATATATAAGAAAGGTGACACAGAGATAGCATATTTCATGGCAGGAACCACAAGTTGCTGAGTTTCTGCTAGGTTTATTCTTCTCTTTATTGGCATTCTTGCCTTGTGCATACGTACACATATAAGTTTATCAGCGGGTGGCATATTATTAAAAAAGAAAAAAAATAAGAAAAAGAAAAAGGAAGTTCCCCTTCCAATAAGGGTTCATTGGTATCCCAGTCTCCTACACAAGAATGTTGTTAAAAACAGCCTTTTGATAGAACCCTGGGTACTGTCCCCTTATCTGGGTTATGGGGGCCAGAAAGGGGTGCTAGACAGAGAAGGATCACCAATTTTACAGGGGAAAGGGGGGGGTTTGAAGGTTTAAAACCATTTTCCCCATTTTCCTATTAGTTCCCTCACCCATGTCACCGTCATGGAAACAACCCTCATTTATGACATGGGGAGAGGAGGGAATGTCCAGTAAAAATGGGGGAAATTGTTTTCCTTCTTTAACTCCCTCCCATTAAAATGGACTATCCTTCTGTTTAGCTCCCCCTTTTCGCCTCCTCCCAAATAGTGGAACAGTACCAAACCCTGTAATCTGGAGACAACAATCCTGCATTATTACTGATCCTATGTAGTGAAAACTCTATATGGTATATTAAGGGTGGGCAGTTTTTGTGCCCCTCTCAGGTTCAAAAACATTTTCCCCTGAAATGCCCTTTAGGGAGCATGGGGATATATCCGCAATGTTTTAGTGGTTTGTTTGCTGTTTATTCGTTCTGTTGCTTCCGACTCTTCGTGACCTCATGGACCAGCCCATGCCAGAGCTCCCTGTTGCCTGTGGCCACCCCCAGTTCCTTCAAAGTCAAGTCAGTCACTTCAAGGATACCATCCTATGACCAGGAGAATTCTTCTGTTCAATTCCTGTTTTTAAAAACAGCGAAACATGGTGAAAATCCCTTCATGTCACCTAAAGGGCGTTTTGGGTTAACTGCATATTCTGGTTAATTTTGTATCACCTGAAAATATGATATACTTAGTATTCTGAATACAAAAGTTTTTTAAAAATAATTTATTCTGTCCCCTTATTATCACTATTGATAATTTTAAAAACTTTAAAAAAACCATAAACTACCAATAAGAAAAATAATAAGCAGCTCCTAGATGACCAAAGTAATTTTGCTTATATATGTGTGCGTGCGCATATATAGTAGCTAAACCATCAACAAGTTCAGAAATAGAAAGCTATAATCTCCAGATTAGAGTGTTCCTGAAGCCTGATCATGCAAGACAAAAAACACTCTCAATTGCCTATTTGGTAGTGAAGAACATGTAGCATTTTGTAGGCAATGCTTGCACTTCCCAGAATCAATTTCTCTGCCTCCATGTGTTGTAACAATGTGTGTATGGGACGGATTTTCATTGCACTAAATGAGTAGAAAGCATGCCAAAAAGGGCTGTTTCTTTGCCCATGCAGAACTGCAGACTGCCAATGCAATATAAAAGAACCATCTCAAATTCAAGAATGGGTTATTTGTTTTCATTTCAAGTATTATTCTGCCAAGAATACAAGCAAAAACTCAAAACATTAATTTTGTATTCACTACATAGACAAATAGATCAAAAGATTGCTTCCCATTTTTGCATCTTTTGACATGAAGGGGCTTGTGTAAGTCACTGTAGGATAATGGATTTGAAGCATTTAAAGCATTTAACGCTATTGTGATAAATATTATGAATTATTATGATTATTACTGAAACTACTACAGTCATTTAAAAGGTAATGTGAGGAAACATATTGTATACAGAAATATTTCAAAAATATACCAGTACAGGCACCAAGGGACGCTCTACACAAGCCCTTTATCCCAGACCCTGGGATGGTTTTGACAAGCCGTCTGTCCACTGTGGAGGCTGGAAGGAGTCCTGACTGTCAAATGGCACTGAACCCATATGGTCTCTCTCCCATTCTCATCACAGCAGCCAGCGACTAGTGTTGGTCACTCTTGGCCTGAAGTAATGTTGATGGGGGTGCCAGAGAGGTGGAATCACTCCCTCCTTTCCTCCTCTGATCGCCTCATTACTCTAGCTAGCATCACTCCTGGTGACCAGCAACCAACACTAGGCATATTGTGCGCACTGGCTGCTATGACGACAAGAACGGAGGAGGGCATACATGTTGCCTTGTTTTTCTTTTCCGCCTAAGCCCAGGATATGCAAGATGGCCATGTATACATTTTGTTATTATGGATGTATTTTTGTTGTATTCAGGCATTGAATGTTTGCCTTTTATGTTTCAAATCTGCCCTGAGTCCCTCTGGGGAGATAGAATATAAATAAAATTATTATTATTATTATTATTATTATTATTATTATTATTACTATTATTGACACAAAAGCACAGTATGCCACAGCAAACGAGATCTATATGCTGGATTTCGTATCATAAAATCACAAGTCGAATACTTCCCAAGCATCTAGGACTGTGTGATATAGTTTTGAATGATGTGCGCAGATCAGGCCCGTAGCTAGGATTTCGTTTCGGGGGGGGGGGGGGGTAAAAAATTTTCAGGGGGGTTTGGGGGGGCTGAATTTCGGGGGGGGGCTGAGTCTGAGTGAAAGAGGGTCTAGCCTAGCAAACCTCTTGTATCGTTACCCCAATACCCCCATGCATATGGGATATATTGAGTATGGTGATCAGATCATGATATGAATAAACATAACAGTTTAAATAATGCACCAGTAAGGCCTTTTCGCGAACCACCATGAGAATTTCGGGGGGGGGGGGGGCTGAAGCATTAACCTGAAGTAGATCACTGCACCGCTTAGCTTCCATTGAGCTGATTTTCCTGCCCTTCGGAATAACTGGTCAGTGTAGAGGTGCCCCAAGTCTCAAAGAATAAACCCAACTGAGCTCATTTGTTTCTTGAGTCTTGATATGACACAAAGCCTAAAATAAGCTTTTCAGAAATAGGCGTTTCAGCAATTGCAAACCCTGACTGGGACCACCTTCCACCTGGAAACGGATGTCCTCACTGTGGGAGGTGCTTCTTTGGGTGGACCTTTGATTTAGTAGATGAGACAAATGACAGACGGGGTCCGTCCCCCCAAGTTTTTGTCCCTGGCATCAGAAAGATTTCACAATAACATTTAACTGATGCTGACTTCAAGCCAACATAAGAACCAAGTTAAAATTGTGTTATTTGATTGAGCTATTGTACAACATTGGTTTGGCAATATTTCTTATTTTTATGTGCTCATTTTATTTTTTTCTTCAGTATTTGTCAATGTTTTATTTGTAATATATTACTGATGATTTTAACTTGAAAGCTAACTTAGCGTATCATCTCAAATAAAAAGCAGTTTAGCTATTTTTAAAACAACTACTACTTTACCCCGAATGAGCATCCATGGAATACTGTACATGGGTTTTTAAATACTGCAGTGTGAACTAGGACAAGTCCAGGCATCTTGGATCAGATCCATTAACTTTGGTTTGAGTTTTCTCCCCCCCCCCCCCCCATATTTTTACGCTGAAGTACAGCAATCTCACTCTGAAAACAGTCTCAAGTGTTAGCAGTGGGTGTTGGATCTTCGTCTAGGAAACTATGCAAGTATCTATGTGACAAATTACACACAAAAAAAAACTGGATTTATTACAGTCCAAACATAAGAATTTCCAATTCGGCAACTTGATAACTAATATATATCTGGTGTCTTAAAATTATTACAATTGTGACAATAATGTACCACCAAATTAATGTAATATATAATGTACATACACCACTGTGTTAGAACCACAATCTTGTTCTGCCTGTGCACCATTTTGTTTTCTTCAAAGTTCTACACGACATAGCGTGTATTTTTTCCTCCTCTCTCTGGAAGAAATTAGCTTTTTCTCTGAAATCCCTTCTGGGTTCTTTTGTTTAGGAATAGCATTTCATCTAACACTGACATTTTCAGAAGTTCTGCAAAAGGAGCCCTAAGCTATTCATCTCTGGCAGGTTTGGTAAACACCTGTGATGTTGGGTTAGAGGGAGTCTGCCAGCTGAGAAGAAAATAGAATGTTTCCAAAGTGGAAACTAATTGAAAGGAGCGGGTACCATGCCTGGCTTTGGACTGCTGAGAGGGCGGAGCAATGAATTAAGAAAAAACTTCCACCTGCAATCTGAAGTAGTTCTGGAATCAATAGCTTTGATGCCCATGGAGCCTACAAAATGGCTTTGGGTGGAATGAGAGATCACAGAGCTTTTGCAGGGACAGCAGTTATTAAAGTCAAGTATATGTATTTTCTTATCACCTTTGACTCACACTTGCTGGCTCCTCAGCCATATTTAAAAAGTTATGAAGGAACAGGTATTTCTATTATTTGCAACACAATGACTTCCAGTGGCATCAACCATTGAAATAAATTATGGACAAAGACATAAGAGAATACAAGTCTCATTTTTTTAAAGAAGAAATGATACAAGGGGAATTGAATAAAAATGTCAATGATGGATATATTAGGTTGCATTAGTTATACAAGAGGGGCAAACAGTTTGCTTTTAATAAATGAGGCATACTTAGAAAAATACAATACTTACTAATATATCTGTCTACATTTCTTCATCATGTTTTCTTTTTCGATGTTTCTGATGTTTATTCCCCCCCCCCCCCAAAGTGATTGGGGGCTGCAGTTCTTTGCTTATGAGTGATCTGGTGTGACCGCCAGTCTCCTGAGAGAGTCTTGTATTGAATACCAGAAGGATCCCACCCCAGAAAGCACTGTAAATATGTTTACTAATGTGGTTGATTGAAGAGTAATGACAAAAAAGAGAGAACCATAGAGGAGAAAATGACATCGTTTTGACTGTGTTTTAAAACTTGAGTAAATGAATGTTTTATAGAGTTGCTGTGGGTTTTCTGGGCTCTATGGCCATATTCCAGAAGCATTCTCTCCTGATGTTTTGCCCACATCTATGATAGCCATCCTCAGAGGTTACCTGTTGTAAACTAGGTGAGGTTTATATATCTGTGGAATGTCCAAGGTGGGAGAAAGAACTCTTGTCTGTTTGAGGTAAGTGTGAATATTGCCACTGGCCACCTGGATTAGCACTGAATGGCCTTGCAGCTTCAAAACCTGGCTGTTTCCTGCCTGGGTGATCCTTTGTTGGGAGGTGTTAGCTGACCTAATCATTGTCTGTCTGGAACTCCCCTGTTTTTTGAGCATTTATTTATTTCCTGCCTGATTATAGAGGTTTTTTCTTTACAGTTATGTGAATCCATGCATACCCCAGAAGCTAAAATAAGACCAAAAGATGTGTTGTGATATTTTATACTTTTAATGTTATTCTTTGGCTACTTCTCTCTGTAGACAGAATATGAATGTAAACATAAGAGAATAAATATACATACAGGTCACTAGTTTTGCTCCTTAAGATGCCAGAATGTTATAAACTCCCATTACTCCTAAATTTAAATCAGCGTGTCAGGATTTCTAGAGAATAAGTTAGAATAATTGCATTCAATCAAGGAAAATGAAACAAACTAAAATCCCACCTTTCTGGGTTGCTCTGGAGATCCAGGTGTAATAGCAGTGTTACAGAAAAGCAGCTTTCATTTCCTCAGGGCAAGTGCTAAAAATAAACTTGGAAAAATATGCTTTGATTGCTAAATGTTTGCATTCTGAAACATCAATAGACAAGATGCTCTAGCAATATAATGTTATATGTGTCAATTCAGGGATAAGATCAATAACATTTGCTACCATAAACGTGTGTGTAGAACTGGGATCTGCTCAGGTGCCAAACTGTTTACAACAACAAAACATGGATTAAATTTGAGAGGCATTCTTAATATGGCTTTGAATGATTGTACATCCATTTGATCAAAGTGGGAAAGAGTACTTCCTAGTGTTATACCATGTCTGTGCAGAGACATTTGGCATTTTTATTAGATTTGTGTGTGTAGGAATGGATATAGCAAAATTTCTTAGTGTCTTTCAAGGTAATTATGCATTTGCTGGCATACTAACAGTTTTATTTTTAACATTTACTTCACTGTAATATAAAGAATTTTAAGAATTGCTAAAATGGCTTACAAGAAAAAATAACTGTACAAAATAAGTTAAGATACAAAATACAGTGCCCAGCCCTACTTTAGAAAATATCACAACTAAAACAATGCTTCAAATAACAATGGGTTTTCTTTGGAACACCAACAGTTCTCAAAGTACTACAGGTCACTTTGCTTTCTTGATTTTCAGAATGTTTCATAAATTACGATCCTTGTCAAATTCCCTGTTCTGCTTTATCTTCTGAGGCAAGAGAAGTCGGCGTGAGATAAAGTGTTTTTAAGTGTTCCAGCATCACTTTTTCCTCCTCTTCGAGATCTTCTCTCTCTTTCATCTCCCACCTGAAATTGAAAAAAGGCACTTCTTGTATTTCAAGGAATCAACAATTTTTCAGCTGACATGTTTAGACTATTTGTTAAATAAACAACAGATGTTTGTTAAATGATTTCGGTGTATTTGGTAGAAGCAATATATTATTTTTAACTACATCAATATGTAATTTCTTTGTACATTCAGTACATCTAATTTATTATGGGTATTTCAGGGCATGGGACAAAATGTTCTGAAAGATTCATATGTGAAGCTGAAATCACTATTGTGCATAGATTTATAAAGTGCTGATACATGCTTCCAGTACAGTTTGTCCTCTCAATTGTGTGATAGGAGCCCCTGGTGGCAAAGGGGGTTTAACCTTTGTGCCGGCAGGACTGCTGATTGATAGGTCAGCGATTCGAATCGGGGGGGGGGGGGGATTGGGTTGAGCTCCCCCTGTCAGCTCCAGCTTCCCATGAGGGGACATGAGAGAAGCCTTCCACAAGGATGGTAAAACATTAAAAACATCCGGGTGTCCCCTGGGCAACGTCCTTGCAGATGAACAATTCTCTCACACCAGAAGCAACTTGCAGTTTCTCAAGTCGCTCGTGACATGGAAAAAAAAAATCTGTGATATTAGCTATACAGGTAAAGTTGCTGTAGCACAATTATACTGCTCTGTTTGCCTCCCAGATGTCATCTCCTGGGTGTTTATTGCACTATTTTGAAAATAATACTTCGCACTAATCTCAGCACATACAATAAAATCTGATGAATTTTTGGTAGCATCACTGTAAAGACAAAACTGATTTTACAAGCAATTATAATCCAAATGGATAATTTTGCTAGAACATAGCAGCAACAGTTTTGAAGCTGGTGGAGGGTGTTCCCTTTCTACCACGTGCCATTTTTTTGTTGCAAATTTGTTACAGACTGCTCCCCATCAAATCTCTGGTGTGATTGAAGAAGTAGAGCAACAGAAAGCAGCAAATAAAAAGAAATAGTTACATTTCAAAGAAGCATGTACCACTGTTTGTCCCTTATAATTGTCCCCTCGTAAAGCAGCTTCTATACCCAAGTTTTGTATTATATGTGTTTGAAAGCTGGAAAAGTTGTGTTTAGAGACCACAGATCTCCAAATACCCCAGTCTGGAAAGTTCTGGAGTGGAAATCCTTTCCAAATAACTTTCTCACACTCTGGATTTTTCCTTGTATTTCTGACAAATTTATATCTTTAATGTTAATTGTATATAAAGCATGTAAGAATATGTTCTAATCTAAGTGTTCTTTAAATATTAAAGAGTTTTTACTCGTAGGCTTATGGTCAGAGAAGAACCCATTATGGCAGTGGTTCCTAACCTGTGGTCCGTGTACCACCAGTGGTCCGCAAGAATGAAAATATGGTCTGCGACCTCATCATTACTACACGGTTGTCTTGAAACCACAAGGCAATGAGAGTGACTGGTCTCACAAAACCCACTTATAGTGCCAAGGCTATGGGGCTGTTGGGAGGGGAGAAGCTGACTACCCATGAAAGTTCACTACTACCACATCAGCTCTAGATTATTAAATATGGTTTTCTGTGGGCAATCAGATGGTGACTACTGGATTGCATATGCTCTGTATCAGAAACTGGAGGTGATTTATTTTATTTATTTATTTAGTACACTTGTATACCGCTAATATCTCAGCCTAAAACGGCGACTCATTGCGGTTTACAACATTTAAAAACAACAACAATTCCGATTAAAAATATAAAACACATACATATACAATACTCAGTATTGGGCCACCAATACAGACCAATGCATCTCTTAATTAAAATCATAATCCAATTTCGTTGTCTGTGATTGCCAGTCCTTGATCAAAAACTTCATCGCATCGGATGTGTTCTATTCAATACAATTTTCTAAATCCACGCCCCAAATAACCAAACGAAGCTAAAGTTGACCAAAAGCTGATTCGTAACCCTTTTGGCATGAATGTTGGAGAGTGGTCCCTGGTCAAAAAAGGTTGGGAACACTATATTATGGATTCAGAGAAAGGAAGATGCAAAATGAAATTGACCAATGATACAAGCCTTGCATTAATATTTACTTCCATATTTGGGAAAGTATCCTTATTTTTGTACTTTACGGTATGTGGTAACTAAACAAAAGTTGATATAGCAGCATATAACTCATTTAGTTCATACTCCAAGGCACTCTACACACATTATATTGAAACAGTTCCATGGAGATTACATTCATACAGGACTATGCCTGACCATTTCTGTACTAGTCTAGAATCAGATCATCTTATGGAGTTGGAAGGTACCAGAAGGGCCATCTAGTCCAACTCCCTGTCAGGCAGGAATACACAACTACATCCTGAATGATGTCCACCCAACAAGTGTTTAAAGACCTCCAAAGAAAGAGAGTCTGCCTCTACCCCCGAGGCAATCCATTCCACTATCAAACAGCTATTATGGTAAAGAGGCCCTTCCTTTTGGAAAACCAGTCCTCATACTGTTCAACACTTGCACCTGCGTATATGTAGCCTTTTATAGTAAACCAATTACATTAGATCTTTTATCTAAGAGAGCAAATTTTAGGTAGGAAAAACAATACAACATTATCTTAAGTAAACAGTGAAGAGATCTGCCATTGCTTCCACCAGTACCATCCTATAACGCTTTGGCCATTCTATAATACCATTCGACAGGAAATATTTAGACTGTATGTATGTATGTATGTATGTGTATGTGTGTGTGTGTATGTGTGTGTGTGTGTGTGTATATATATATATATATATATATATATATATATATATCACTTCTATCTTTTTTCTTGTTTTCACTAATTCTATGATCATATTATTAAGTATATTGCTGTGAAGATTGCTGTAACAAATTACTTAATTTTATAGGAAATTTTTATAAATGTTTTATCGAGTGATATATAGTGCAAGCAGCCCAGTTTGAGCTGTAGCTGTTTGTTGGCTGCGTTGCCATAGCAATGTAGGCCTCCAGGCAGAAGCATAAGGGGCGAAGCTAACTGCCTACTGGTAAAAAAAGAGATTTGAGTCTTTTAGCCGGTGAGCTAAAAGGGAAGATGGGTCCCAGCTATCAGAGCAGGACTCAGGAGTTAATTCTAGCCAGTTTAATCTTCAGCCTTAGTATTTTAAGAGCAAAAGTAAATAATTCTGAACTACAATTTGGCCAGTGTGTCGAGTAAAAGGGATTCCCATTGATTTATTGTGACTTCAGTGTGAAGCCTGAAGTAATAGAAGTAGGAATTTGAGTTTAATGTCAGTCAGAAGGACTGAGGTGAAAAGTGCTCTTTAAGGAGTAAATATTCAGTTGAATTATAAGTAAAGAAACCATAAGATTAAAGTGACCCAGTCAGGAGACTGAGAGAGAAACTAAGTTCTAAAGGAAGAAAATAAGGCACTAAGGTGGCAAAAATAAGCCATTCTTAAAGTTTAATAGTAACAGTTTCATGTTTTCTTAGGAACAAAGAGTAAACTGTAACAATGACAAGAAAATACCATGTAACCGTCAAGTTGGTGTGAACCTGAGTAATTTTTAAATAAATATCTTTCTGTTCAGTTCAAATACTAAAGACTTGTGTCTAATTATTAAAGAAAAGATATTCTACAAAAGAGAAAGCTGACGATCCTGTGGAGCTGAATACAGTTTTATGGTATTGTACAGACATATTGAACAGACACAAGCAGGTATTTTAAAAGTCAAACCTCTCCTAGATAAGTCTCCCATACAAGCCTCATACAAGTCTTTCTCAAGACTCACATATCTTTACTATAATAAAGTGCTCAGCCATGGTTAAGCTACTCACAGTTACATTTTGAAGATCTTCCGCAATAACTTTGGTTGTTCTATATATAGTTTCAATTGGTGGCAGCTTCATATTAATTAGTGGCAGCGCTACATATTAACTGGAGGTAGTGGTGGGATAATAAAATAAAGGTCCCCCTGCCTGAAGATTTCTGCCTGTATTTTCCTGCATGGTCTGCTTCAATTGTTATCGTACAAGATGGAATTCCTAACAATGGAAAGGCAGGTCAAACCTTACAGCCTTGCTAATTTTGTTTCTACATACAGAACAAATAATGTTAGAAATGTTCCTTGCTGTATGAGAATACAAGGGTAACTATGCCTTTTTCAAATATTTATATTTCGGAAGCTTGTGAAGGAAAATTCATTTTGGGGAAAATACATATGTTCTCAACCATACTCTCTCGGCATCTCCATATAAGTCTTGATAACTTTAGGACCGAGTTATAGTTCGTCAGTCAATATTAAGATATACTCGTACTAACAAGTTGGCTGTTAGTAGAACTGGATTAGAGTCTTTTTGCTGTCCTTTACTAAATTATTTGTCCCTGTGATCAAATTACTCTCCCGCTCCCAGGGCCAGTTTTACCATTATGAACAAATAAATGAAATACTGAAGGTCTATCAATCTACAAGAAAGGAGGTTCCATCTGAGCATTAAGAAGAATTTCCTGACTGTGAGAGCTGTTCAGCAGAGGAACACTTTGCCCCGGAGTGTGGTGGAGGCTCCTTCTTTGGAGGCTTTTAAACAGAGGTTGGATGGCTATCTGTCAGGGGTGCTTTGAATGAGATTTTTCTGCTTCTTGGCAGGGGGCTGGGCTGGATGGCCTACGAGGCCTCTTCTAACTCTACGATTTTATGATTCTATGATTCTATAAAGTACAACTTTCTGGTTTCTTAGAAATGATTACACTATTATTTTGAAAATAAACATACAGCAAAGCAAACAGCAGGAGCCAAGAAAACAAATTATCATTACTGTTCCAAAATGAATTTTAAAAGCCTTACGCCTCTCTTCCCAAATGGAAGACAAATTTCAACATTTACAGTACTAGAGTTGTCCGCAATGGAATATGCTTTTATTAGCATATCCAAAATGCACAGCTATTAATTTGGCAGTAACAGCTGGCAAAAATTTGCTGATCTATAAGTTCAAGTAATATGAATGAGTTCATTTTAAAATCCTGGCTCGATCAGTTTAACGGCCAACTTTCAGTCTGTCTTGCTTCAAATTAACAGCAACAATGTGGCTTTCAGTAAAGTCCTTTAAACCTGCAGCTGGCACATCCTTCACTTAGGAAAACATTCAAATTTTCAAAGTCTAAATTAATTCTGTTGTCCAAATCGGCTTGGTCCAAATCACGGTTTTGTTACTGAGCATTTTGTTTATGACTAACTTAGTCATCATGTTGCGCAAGTGTTATGAAAATTTAGCAAGAACAAGTTTATTTCCATCACAACTGTTATAGCTAATTTTAGGCCTAGTTCTATGGGCATAATTAAGATACAGTCAAGCATTTTAAAATCCCATTAATCTCAATAAGAGAAATTAAAACATGTGTCTAACTCAGCCATTATTATTAATGGAATTTTAATTAGCTGAATCTTGGCAGGACTGTGATCTATATGGTCAAGATTCAATAGGATGCCTGTATTGACAGAACTGCTCCCATCAGCAGGACTCGTGCAGCCCAACTTCCCCATAGCTCTCTATACTTCTCTCATTGCCTCTGGAAGGTTAGCAAACCATCTGAAGTTGGTTTTACACCCCAAAGGAAGAATAATTACTGTGATGTTGAGCTGAATGTCTTATTATAGTACTGAATCCTTCAAGATCCAGGTTTAAGACCAAGCTTCTTCAATGGAAATAGAGACTAAGGTGGCAATCACTGAGAGTAGTACTACTTGACGTGATGGTCTATGCCCCAGTGCCAAATCACCACCACCAGCTGCCATCCCTGGGCAAGTATCCAGGAACCAAAGAAACAACTTAGTCAAAACAGTGGTTAGTGAGAACTATGCAAGTAAATGTTGTAAGTAGAGGCAGGTATTTGGCGCAGGTCACCCATAAATGGTACTGTTTCCTAAGTTTAAAAACTTAGTAATTGCATGTAGGATTCCATTAGTACCGAGGGAATAAAAACTGATTCTTCATTTTGTGTTTTAGTCTTTTCTCTTTAATTGCTTCCTCTGTAATCTTATATTCTTAAATTTGCTGGGAATTCTCTCATTATGTTGCGGCACTGAATCGGACTTCCAACAATACTGTGTTTAGACTAGCAAATGCAGTAATTTTTCAGGTAATTTCTTCACACAAAAGATCCAGCCTACATTTCTTGTCAGTTTTGCTAGTCTGTAATTTACTTTTAGTGTGCAAATGAACAATTTAGTCTCATCTGCAACAAAAACAATGAGTTCCCCTTTCCTTACTGTTGTACTATTACAATATTATCCAATAATAGAGTACCTTGCATATTTCAACATATTTCAGAGATAAAGCAAATGTGGAGGAAGGTAAGTGGAGAGAAAATGAAATATGCTTCCATGGTAAAAAAAAACAAAACACCATGAAAACATATGCAGGAAAGGTAAATTATAAAGTAAGCATTTATCTAATAATTTAAAACACTATCATTACAGAGACGGTGCATTAAAAGACTTGAAAACTATTACAATAAAGAATTTTAATAAATATATATATTTAAATGAATTTCTCATAAACTGCCAATTAATGCTTCCAGCACATCCTCACAAATGCCTTTAAAAAAGCCTATTCACTGACCAAACTTTTCCTCCATTATTGCTCAATGTTTAAGAATACTTATGCTTTAAGCTGCTTTCACTGTGTTTTATAAAAAGTTATAAGTCTTCTGCTTTCACTTCTGAATGTTCTCACCCTGCAAAAAGCTAGCACCTCTGCTTCTGATGCCAAATTGTTTCTCCTCTCAACATGCTACATACACATATAGTGTTTCATACCTATTGGGAAATCCAGTTATTACTTGGATATTTCCTGCTTACTTAGGATCCTTTGACACTACATAATTATTGTACTATGATGTCTGGCAGGGCAATTTAAAAGCCCCACCCTAAACTACAAGCCCCAGAATTCTGCAGGAGGCAGAAACTGGAGTTAAAGTGGATCCATGCTCTAGTGCAGTGGTTCTCAACCTGTGTGTCCCCAGATATTTTGGCCTTCAACTCCCAGAAATTCTAAAAGTTAGTAAACTAGCTGGGATTTCTGGGGGCTATAGGTCAAAACACCTGGGAACCCACTGGTTCAGAACCACCGCAGTAGTGTGATGTGCCTAAGAATTTCCTGGGTCCTCCAAAACAAATCTATAATACCCTATGGCAGAAGTCATTTCAATAGGATTCACTATTATCCACAGTTTTGTGTTTGCACCGTATGTTCAGGAACGTATTCTGCCATGAACACGGGGATCATCCTGCATATTGTCTTTCTGTATATGCAATCTAAGTGTAAGATCAAGTGTAAGATCAAGATACACAGCATTAGTACTTGCTAAACTCTATCCACTTGGCTTAAACTTTTGAACATATTATTCTCTGTTACGAACATGTTTGCCATGTAAGGATTTCCCTTTAAAGCACAGTGCATATATGCTCAATTATTCTGTTGTACAATACAGGATCATAGCACCAGCAGTGGTTGGGAGCCCTGATGCATGAATAGTACATGAACAGGAAGAGCGAGAACGAGACAGGTTTCAGTGCAACTAATTTAATTCATAGGGTATTAGTAGAAATCAGTTCTGATGGATCTAGATGAAAAAGCTGATTCAAGTAGAATTTAGAAAGAAAAATTAAATATCAATGTTAAAAATAAATAAATCACCACATTAATATAAGAGATCTTTAGGCAAGATCTCAAGCTGAGTATAATATTTTTGACTACATCTTCTACAACCCCCGGAGCTGAATGAACACATTGTTGAACGTGGTATGCACACATTTCCTATGTTCACTATGTTTAATTTTTAACCTTTACTTTTGGCATTGTCAGTCATTTACTGGATTGTATAGATATACATTCATAGTGTGCAGGTAAACACCATATCTTTTTACTTATGTGTTCAAAAACAGAATGACAAATTATATTCCAAAAAGGTTGAAGCACAGTAACTTGAATTACATTAGCTGCAGTTTTACTGTAACAGACTTCATAATTTTTCTATATATAGTAATAGTTAAACCTTCTTGAACCCTCCTTGTGATTAATTAGAAAGCTTGTCTTACATATTTTTCTCTCAGGTGTAGTAACCTTGTAAGACCTTACCATTGAGAACTGATAAATAAATGCTTAGTTAAGCACAAATAGTGTGATAGGCAGTGAAAAAGAGTGATGATCTTGTTTTTTAATGCAAAATCAGTACTGTCATTTTACCTCAGAGGACCAAATAATACTGAAAACATAAAATAACGTACTGAAATGCCAAGCAGAATAAATTTATTTTTAATTCAGTATAGCTAAAACATCTGCAGAAATGTAGCATGGAATCATTTTGCTAAGGTACATTTTAATATGTATATTTGCCTAGACTTTAAAAAATATTTCTCATTAATAGCTTCAATTTTTAGTGTCTTCAAAGTATTATATAAAATGGCAAAATACTTAAAGGAGGGCAGGAGTTGTCTAATTTTTATGAAAGTGAAAACAAAACAACAAAATGAACACCTTCTCTTGATGTTTTCTCCTTTCTTCCAAACATACATGTTTGAGGGTTGTTGTAGGTTTTTTCCGGCTGTATGGCCTTGGTCTACATGTTTGAATTTCAGAGTAAAAAATGGACTTTCAGGGTGAATTTTTAACTACACAATGTCTAGAAATGATTGCAATGCCATACCTCATCTTTACAATTGTAGGTTACAATCCAGAAAAAGCATTCCCCCAAGAACTTGGAACAGAAGCATAGAGAAGACAGAGGTAGGAAGGAATTAATGAAATGGAGGTTGGCTGTGAAAAAGGTTTACAGGAGGTAATACTTGGCATGCCTATATAGTTTGGGTAGAAAGGAAGGAGGAGAGACATAAAAACTACTAGACAAACAGGGATGAAGAATCAGAGTAACTCCTGGGCATTCAGACAATGTCCAGCATGGGGAAAAGGGGATGGTATATACCTTTTGCATCCTTTCTCATCACAGTGGTAGCCATAGAGCTCCAGGGAGCTCCTCACTGTCCCTGGATGCCTTTGCTGATATTAACCCCTTCCTTTTCACTCTCCAAGTCAAGCAGGTGCCTTTGCTGACATGAGCAAAAACACTCAGTGACCGCCAGGAACTTTCCAGAGCTGTAGACACTGTTGCAGTGATAAAGCACCCAAAAGCTAAGGGTGACTGTCTAGCTGGATGAAACAGAGTTCAGCCAAATTGGACAGGTAGGACTGCTCCCACCTCTATCAATGTTCAGGCACAAAGTGGTATGAATACTTTAATAGAATCCAGGGCTGGTCCGAAACAGCAATGCTTTGAATTAGTCCCAGATTTAGGTGTCCATATAGATAAGCCTAAAAATAAGTGGAACAATGTGGCAGCATCAAGAGACACTGCAGTTTACAATCACAAAGAATCCACAGGTTGTGAAGCAATTCAAGAATGAAAGGAAAAGAGAAGCAACATGTATATGTTTGCCAAAAATGTCCCTCACTCTGGAAGGCAACATTTTTACACACGTTGTTCATTCGTTCAGTCATTTCCGACTTTTCATGACCTCATATGCCAGCCCCCACCAGAGCTCTCTGTCGGCCATCGCCTCCCCCAGCTCCTTCAGAGTCAAGCCGGTCACTTCAAGGATGCCATCCATCCATCTTGCCCTTGGTCGGCCCCTCTTCCTTTTTCCATCCATTTTCCCAGCATAATTGTCTTCTCTAAGCTTTCCTGTCTCCTCATGATGTGGCCATTTATCTCTAATATCCTTCCCTCCAATGAGCAGTCAGGCTTTATTTCCTGAAGTATGGCCTGGTTTGATCTTTTTATACATATTGTCACTAAATTTCTTCAAACTTCTGTCTTATATACAGTAGTGTTCTGTTTTCTTGATCAAGTTCAATCACCAAGATTATTAAGGAGAATGCTTCCTCTGACTAAAAAATCCTGTTCAGGGAAGGGTGCTAATACTACACACCAGCTTAAATTGGCTAATGTTGTTCTAGTATCAGAATTATGAACAGATGTAATCTTCCCTTTGGGTACCTGCTTTTCAGTCCACAGTTCCCCTAATCCTTTCTCCAGCCACTTTCCCTTTTGATTTCCTGCCCCCTTGGCATCTCTATCTCCCGAGGCCCCATTTTGCTTTCCAGTTTTTCTACCTTGCTGTATTTCTGCCTTCTCTTACAGACCTGTAATTCAACAGTCAATAGAGAAGAATTACTGCAAACACTTAAATGCTGATCATCAAATATTTGTGAACATTCTACCTCCATCCAGCGCCAAACTACCTATAATGGTGCTGTTTCTCAGAGTCAGCTTTCTGTTCCTCGTAAAGGAAGAATGGAGCCCATGAACTTTTTCAGATACCAGAATCCATGATTCAAGTTCCACTTGACCTAGTAAAATGTCCTCTCTCTCTCTCTCTCTCTCTCTCTATATATATATATATATATAATGCTGTCCCTTATATAAAATAGTAAAATCAAGGTTTATCTTTTTGGTTTTTAAAACGTATTTCCAAGCCATGGATGATTCAATCAGTAGATATGGAGAGCCGTTTGTATATATATTTGCTTACACTTCACCTTATTTTCCTTTGTCGTAATACATGCTGATACCTTTAATGAAGTGCAAACTAATCTTTTTACAATAAGCACATAAAGATAGATTTGAGCAAGTCTTCTTGACAGCCTATATATAATGTTGTGGTATTCATGTGCAGTGATCTAATCATTGGCACAAACATCCAATTAATTTGCTTTCCCTACATGTTCTTACTGGCCAACAGGCATAGGGGAGTAGTGGGCTCAGTTATCACCGTGCTCCACAAAGGCTGGAAATGTTCCCTTTGAGCCTCCAATCATTAAGCCAGCTGAAGTGGAGACAAGCCCATTGACAAGTGAGAATGGCAATAATTTATTTTCTATTGATGGGTTGTGACAAATCATGTTGGAGATGTGACTGCTTACTGCAGGGCTCCATGAAGGAAGACTGTGATGGGCAAAGATGAAACCCTTCACAGCTCATTTAGTCCAAATGTAGCTACCTGGGTGGTGAATCAGTTCAACAGAACAGCCTAGGCATTCCTGCACAAAATTAGATCACTAACAGGCAAGCCATATAGGACTCCTTTAAAGCATTAATCATAAAGGCTGAGCTGTCAAAATGCAGCATTCAGAATTAACAAACACAAAAAGAATTAAAATGTAGCAGTGTCATACATTCAAGAATGTAATTACCACACCTAATTAAGGCTACAGTAGAAGGCTAGTAAACAATAGTTAGGAACTTTAAACAGCCAAGGTGAGCCCACAGAAAGCATTCTATAATTTTTACAAATAATGTATTAATGAGTTAACTGTACTTCCATCCAATGTCTTACCAGGTTTCTTACTGATTCCCAAAACAATTATTTTAGAGCTCAATGTTGTGCACAACACTAGTATAAGGGAATTATCCAACTATAAGCTTCTAAATACAAATTATAGCCGCATAACCCCACCACCATCAAGGAAAAAACACAAATCCTCTTTAAAAAGATTGCTAAATACAAAATCCTTTCCATCTCCAACAGCAGAAGGATCCACTAACAGTTTTAACTGGATTTTTCCCTCACGGGTATTCTACTTCATAACTAGTGTTATTGTTGCCTAAACGCAAGACCTCTTCATGGGAAAAACCTTTATGTACTTGCTAACAGAAATGGTAAAGGAACCTTTTGGGTCTCCTTAATCCATTTGCTATGAAAAAAATGCTTTATATGAATTCTAAACAGACTGAAAAGTACATGGGAGAGGTGAGGGGTGGGCTGTGAAAACCTTCTCAAACCCCAGTAACTAATTCCCAAACTGTTGCCAAGGGAGGCCACTCAATGGATCCTCAACGCCTGCCAGTTTTCTTCTGTGTCTTTCCACCAGCCTGTTTTTGAGTTTGCCCTTCTCTGCCCTGCCGTGACTTTCTTTTTCCAACTTGCCTGTTTCCCATGGAGTGCACTTCTGAAGAGATATTTTCCCTTCCCACAGATTTCCCACCCATCCATCTCATTGCCAGTGCCCGGGCTTACCATGACTCAGAAGGCAGAGTGGCATTGATCAATGCATGCACTTGATTGTAAGGTTCAAAGTAATATGAAACACAATGATCTGAAATCTATCTCATGGGTTTTGACTACATATGACACTGCAGGAAGTGACATTGTCAGCTGACACAATTTTACGTGAATCTGCACTGTATCTGAATTATTAACATATTCTGAATTATACATCAAGTCTATAATTTTAACATTAGCATTTCACAATTATTTTGGATGATGTTGTTATCCACTACAAATGTTAACATCACATAGAGAATTCAAAGGGATCAATACTAGAAGAGGCAGGTTCAATGACCTGGATCCCTCAACTAATTCCTGTCCAAACTTATCTCCCTCTATGATCCATCGTGGAGGCTAGAATCATTGGGGAGGACCATGCTCTTGGTCCCACCCCCCTTGCAAGCGTGACTGGTGGGGATGAGAGACCGGATCTTCTCAGTGGTGGCCCCTTGTCTATGAAACTCTACCCCTAGTGAAATCAGATCAGCCCCCTCCCTCCTGACCTCCAGGAAAAAACTAAAGCCATGGCTGTTGGAAGAAGCATTTGGTCAGTAAACAAAGCAGCAAGAGACTACAAATAATGGAAGGATGACTTGAATTCGCCCCAGAATATACTTTGGATTTTGTCATTTTAACTGATGCTTTAGTGTTTATGTTTTTAACTGAATTGATTTTAATGCAGTTGTTTATTTATCAATATGTATATGAATATAAGACATTGAATTTTGTCTTTGTGAGGCCGCCCTGAGTCCACTTCAGAGTGAGAAGGGCAGAGTACAAATGTGATAAATAATAATAAATAATAATAATTCAAACTGGAGCACACCCTTTGAGTCAATAAGTTGTATAAGTCCCACTGATTCAAAGGCATGCCCTAGTTGGGATTAACTGTGTCAGAATCTCAGAGCACCCTGCCAAAAGGCTATGGTTTCAAATAAAAAAAATGAATATAAGGGAAGGAAGTGGTACGTACAAATATATTTTAAAAATACAAATAGAAAACAGGTTGAACAAATAGTTCAAATACATGCAACATATAAAGATAAAAACATAGAATACATACATAAAGAAGATACAAACATAGAACAGGTTCAGAATTATTGGGAAAGTGTATCAGGAGATATTAATTGGGGTTCAGACAACTTTTCTTAAGATAAGTTCTGGTGCAATGTTTGTTTATATGTTCATGGGAAATCTCTTCTTACTAGGAGCACAACTTTGGTACAATGTCTAGACCCAACTAGGAGCAAGAGTATATCAAATACATAATCACATTAAATGACTTACCCACAAAAGACAACTGGCAGCTTACCATTTTCCTCATTATCTGAAAGTAGTTCTTCTGTTTCTGTCTTCTTTATCTTGAATTTGTATAATCTGGTTGGGATGCAACTATATCTGAATAACACTTGTCGTAGGAGGTCTTCAGTATTATAAAAATATTAATTTGTTTGAATGAATGTTTATTCTTGTTGACAGTAAAGTAAGTAAGTGTGTGTGTGTGTGTGTGTATGTATGTGTGTATGTATGTATGTATATATATATATATATATGGAAAATGTTTTTTCATACATAACACTGAGTTAATTCACACTGTAAATTCAAATAGTAATGCATTATAAATGTCTTAGAAATGTGTAATCTTTTATTCCAACAGGTATTTGAAATGGATTATTCAAAAATGGTATTTTAATCCCTTTTAAAATCCCCTTTACTTTTGTTATATTGTACAACTTGTCTTACAAGACTAGGATGCTTAAATGAATAAGCTTGTTATTATTAGAGTTCTTTGAAGAACTACTTGTAAATATATAAAATGCATTATAAACTCAATCTTTTCACTCCGAATGTTGGTCAAACCAATGCTAGCTATTCAGAAAGAAACACCAATGGACCCTCTAAAAACTAACTCATATTGCATATTGAATGAATGCGGAATAAGTATTTTATCTTCTTGAGTATTCAAGTTACATTAGCTATCTTTTCAGCAAAATAACCGAGAAGGGAAAATCCTCCTTATCCCATGCATATTATGATTTTTTCTCTCTCTTTAGCCTGGATACATGTGGTGGCCAGTAGGGTTGCTTTGCGCTCATCCTTACGGCTGCTTTCAGAGTATCTGCCCCACTGTAAGATGCTATATACCAGGCAGAATACAAGTACCAAACCATCAGCGATGTCTGCTTTTAACAGAGATCTTGTGTAAGCGGAGCCCTCTCCCTTTCCTCCTGGTCTCATGATTCCATTAGAGTCTTCAGAGAAAAACACAGCAGACATTAGACATGTGACTACCCCCCCTTTCTCAGGGCCCTTCCACAGAGCCCTATATCTCAGAATATCAAGGCAGAAAATCCCACAATATCTGCTTTGAACTGGGTTATCTGAGTCCGCACTAAGATAATGTGAGATTTTCTGCCTTGATATTCTGGGATATAGGGCTGGTTGGAAAGGCCCTCAAAGCTAGAAGTGGGCAGCTGGTAGCAAAAAGTTTTAGTTTGGAGTATTTCAGACTTCAGATTTTTGGATAAGGAAGATTCAGCTTTTATTAAATTGTATTATTATCTAGTTAACTCTGTATTATTCAGATTCTGATCTAATTGACACAAATTGCCTTATTCTCATTTTAATAGTCAACTGACACAGGAGGAGTTTTGACTCACCTATACGACATCACTGGGGTCTGCCCCTGTGACATCACAATGATTTGCCTCCTGGGGCCCTTCCACATAGCCCTATATCCGTGGATATCAAGGCAGAAGATCCCATAATACCTGCTTTGAACTGGGCTATCTGAGTTTACACTGCCATATATTCCAGTTCAAAGCAGATAATGTGGGATATTATTCAGCTGTGTGGAAGGGACCCTGGTATTAGGTTTTACACCTGAAATCTAAGAGAATGGGTTGTTGCTGAACACACAGTTTTGAATTTTTTTGGCATATAAATGCAATGCTATATTAAAGTTTCTTATAAGTAAAACAAAAGGTAAAATTAATTTGAATATTGGAAGAATAACCAGCATATAATGATAGATGTTCCAAAACTGCTAGATCAGTGAAGGATATCCACTTTGGGAAAAAAACAACTGCCTTATAAATTTACAATTGCGCAATAATTTTATTTTGCCAGAAATAAAGGTAATTATAATAATCTAGAGGCTGAATTAAGTTTCAGTACTAACATGCAAGTTGCATACACTAAGTATGTTCCATTTAGCACATTTAATAGATGTAAAAGCTCACAAGTGATGATATAAAGGATAATTTACGCTTGCAATGCATTTTTGTCCAATTAATAGATTGCCTGTGTGTTGCATATTTTGCATGACAAAAGAGCAGAATATTAAACTGCCATTCATAATGAAAATGCACTTTGCAAATTAGAAGTGCCGAAACAGAAATTTTTCACCCTGTTTAGGAAATAAACAGTCCTTAACCAATTAAACTGCATTGTAATAATTCTATGATTTATTGCGAGTTGTTTAACTTTCAAAACTTGGCTAACCCATATTAAGGTCACAATCCATCATGTCTTGCTTGGAAAGCCAGCAAATAATGGCTGTTGTATTAGCTGCTTTTGATGATAGTATGAAAGAAGTATTAGCACTTGTCAACAAAACTGCTTACAACATAACATTAGCATGCATGGGCTGCTGTACCTATTTATTATTCTGGCAGCTTCACACATATTGTTACAAGCTTATAAAACATTTTGTCGGGTGGAAACCAAATGTACACTGTTTGATTTTCTGATAGACTGGCAGCATAAATGTCTGGGCTGACTTAGTTTAGTTTAAGTGTAAATTGAGACACAAATTCTTCAACCTGTTCTCTTATTGATACTGAAAAGTACTGAATTATTCAGCATCCAGCTCTTCTGTTTGTGTCTATCACAGTTATCAATTACCCATCAGTCTACTTGTCAAAACAAAATGGATTAATCTGGCTGAAAACAAGACAAATAAATGGATACTATAACAGGGGTACAGGGTTGCCAAACTGTCAAAGGGAAATCCAGGCAATGACATTTGCCGTCAGAAGTAGGATATCTGACTTAAGTGAGCAAATGATTCTCCTTTATGAGCCAAGAATGCACTTAGCTTACCGTAAGTAAATTAGCCCGCCTACTTTGACTACTAATGCATTGACAATACTGTTAAGCTAATAGTCACTTTGAGTTTCTCTTCTACTGCAAAAATATTTTCATGCTCTCATGCAGGTTCTGTAGTGTAAATGACAATAAATAGTAGGAGGTGATATATTTTCAATATAAATACAATTGAAATAACCTGGGCCACATCCGAGGTTTCTGAGAACAGCATGAAAGAAACACTGCTTTGCACAGATGGGAAATGGAATCTATCCAATCCATTTGGGGTCCCACCTCTGCTCCGTATCTTACTTGGCAACTTCTCTGAGACAACCTATTACTATTCAAACATCAGAGACAAAAGCCATCTTGTCTGATTCCTTCAGGGGAAAAGTCAGCATTGTGACAACTAATCTGGATGAGATACAGAGCTGAGTTTAGTTTTGGATTAACATAAAGGTTTTCTTTTACCCATATTATAGCAAGAGGTCTCCTAGACACATTTGAAATAGCCATGCTCATCTCTGAAACCATTAAAAGCTTGAAAAGTCCAAACTGATTGAAAATCAACAGATCATCCACATTTTTCACTTGGATCTTATTATTCAACAAGGTCAATGTACTTCGTATGTTCCCCTTATTTCATGTTGCTACTTTTGAACTCCAAGGACTTAATATTTAAATCAATCCTATACTTCAGTTTTTAGCTAAATAAATAATCAAAACACAGCAGTTCCTATTCAACTATAAACAAGCCAGGTTAACCCTCAAACCAAAAACAAAACCATAGAATAGGGTTTAAACAGTTAGTATTGCTGCAATCTTAGCTTAAATTTCCATTATTTTTTGCTTGATTAACTTGTTCTAGGCAGAATTTTTTAAATGCATACTTTGTATCACATTGATTTATTTAAGCCTCTGCTATTTGTAAAATGAGAAGAGATTATGTTGATGATGATTGTGATGATAGCAACAAACTATGTTCTCACATTTTCCACTCGTGAAAGTCTATTTGATAGCATCACCACTTTAATAAGATATTACCATAATATTACATAGATAGGTTTAACTGCAGAACACACTGAAAAGCAGCACGGCAGATCCAATTTTAATTGGCTCATACCAGTCATCTGTTCTGTCTTAATTTTTGCCTTATGATTACAATTAGAGGTTGTGTATTCTTTATCCAAAATGGTTGGGAACAGAAGAAGTATTTTGGATTTCAGATTTTGGGATCCCTCTATTTGTGTATGTGGGATGAAACACAAGTCTAAATACAAAATTAATTTATATTCTTTATACACGATCCCTGCAGATAGTTTTACCCAATACTTGTAACAATTTTGTGCATACAACAAAGTTTGTGTACACTGAACTATCAGAAAGCAAAAGTGTCACTATTGCAGCCATCGATGTGGACAATTTAAAAATTCTGTAGTATTTCAGATTCTGAAATTATGGATAAGGGATACACAACCTTTATTTGTTGTATTAATGTTTCATTGTATATTGTGTGCTGTTAATCCCATTTTTTCATTCTATTTTTGAATCCATAAAGAAGAAAAGTAGTTTTGTTTTTCATTGTTTTTCATTCGACACACACACACAATGTCCATACACACACACCCTTTACCAAATGTTTACTTCAAGGCTGAAGAATAAATGTTATAATAATGTTGTATTCAAAGTTAAAAATTCCATCTTAAGTTACAATTTTATGTGTGTTCAAATTGTCATTTCTCTGTAACAGTGCATTTCTCACAGTGAAGCAGAGTTGCAAATCTCACGTAAGGGATGTCTTGTAATTCTGCAACATTTCTTTCCTATTGTAATATTTAATCCCATTAAGGGTATATACATTTGGGGAGGGGCGAGGGAGGAGGAGGAATGCATTCAGTAGGCAATACATCTGAGAAATAACCAAGCACTTGGTGGCAAGTCACCTGCAAATAACAACAACAATATAATATCTATCCTGCTTTATCTCTCTTAAAAAGAAACTCAAAGTGGCTAACAATAAAAACAATAAAATATATAATTTAAAACCTAAATTCTAAAATCCCATATTGGTTTAGGGGACTATAACACGAGTTATTGTGAGTTTTGCTGAAAGTAGCACTATATTGACTGACTGGTAGAAAAAATGTAAATGACCTCCTAAGACCATGTTTTTTAGGTTGCTCATCTTGTTCTTAACGAGTGCAAAACTGAATTATTCAAATGGTATTCTAAGATATGGGTTGGATATGACTGTATTATGAATCCCTATGTTGTAATTTCAGCAGTAGACCACAACAGGTAATACTGCAGATCTCTGTGCCCCCACAATCATGCTATCCTGCGTTCTGGATATCACGTTGTTATTCGAAGCACAAATAACAGTTGCTAGTGTGTTAGCAATTTCAGTACAAAAAAGGAGAGAAAGGGAGAGAAAAAGATAAAAATAAAGGGACTGGAATTCTATACCTATTTCAAATAGGTCTGTTTGAACTCTATGGGATTTATTTCTGAGGAGACACATATAGACAGATATCTACTAGAAATAAGCCCCATTGAGTGTGAATAGAATCAAACCATTTTAAAGTTGTTAAATCTTTTCAAAAGAAAACACTCACTCTCAATCATCAAAGTATTTCTTTAAAAACTCAAATCCCATTAACCCACTCTTGAAGATTTTTGTACTTAATCATGAGTTTGTTTAACATATTGTTGTTGAATGCTGTTACATTGGTTTCAGCTTATAGTGGTCCTATGTATAAGTGCCCTCCAAGAGACCCTGTTATTAACAGCCTTGCTCAGATCACACAAACCTCAACTTTACAAAGCATTAGGCTTGATAAATAAAAAGCACAAGACTTTTACAAAATGAACTTAACCATTAGCAAGGGAGATGTGTTCGGTCCAACAGCTGAAGATGTTTTTCACAACCTTAGAATGGAAGATTTTACTTAAGAATGAAATACTGCTGTGTCTTTCTGTCTAATTCAGAGGCATAGCTATGTGAAGTCAGTATGTACTGAGACAATGTACTTCTGTTCAGGAGAATATTTTCTGTCATGTCAGTTCAAAGCAGAAATAAAGTCAGAACTCTGGGGTGCCATTTATTTATTATAATATATAACAAAATTACACGTTTAAAACATAGACTTTGAAGATCACGCCACTGAGTTTAGCTTTGACATCCAGAGGCGTTAATCAGAAACAACTTATATTCTAATTTCTTTAAGATGTTGCCTTACTCCAGCTTTCACCACTGGTTATCTAGGAAAGTACTAACAGTTTTTGTTGGCTCTGGAAGGATTTCACTGAGATCTAAGCCAGAAATCTTTCCGAGCCTTACTAGTGAAATCCTAGAAATAGCCAACATTGATCAGGACATGGACTCCATTGTTATTGGTCAACTGATTGCTTGGGGCCGAACAGTCAGACCTAAGATCAGTCACAACAGTAGTGGTATCACTGCACAAACATTGAGGGGAGGGGGATAGGTTGGTTCCCTTAGACTAAAACAGGTTTCCCCAAAAGTTCCAAAATTACTATGTTCAAGATAAAGCAATGGCCCCTCCAACACAAACTTACAAAGGGATCTCCTGTCATACCTTCTAAAAATCATTTATGTTCTTAAAAGTTACCAAATTACCTACATGAAATAACAGTCAAGTCAAATACAATAGTCAAATCTTGAATTCCAGAAGTCAACAATTCTTCTGCTGTTTAAAATTCAGATTCAGTACACTCCATTTTCCAGTGCAGTCTTAAACAAACAAAATATCCACCATTAAGGCAAACTTCTTCACTGTACAGTAATGTATTGGTGCAATCGTGCTCATCACTTGATGAGTAATTATTTGAATTGATCCCAAGATTCAAATATTTGCCTAAGAGACGTTGATTTTGATCACTGCAGTTGTTTAAACAAAGCGTTTGTATCATTTATTTCAATTCCTACTGAAAACGTTGGCCTGATATTTCTCCACATATCATTAATGACAGCACAAGAAAGGTCAGACTAGAATTTTCAACATTACTTTTTAACATTCACTTTATTTTAAAACTTTTCTCCAGTAGCACTCGTATAAAAATCTGTTGTTAAAAATCAAAACACAATTATCAAATTGTAAACATGAGCATTTAAAAAAAATAGGTTCCTATGGCCTTCCATTCCTCTGGTATTAATAACAGCCTTATCACACTACGTTGTCATATTGCTGCTATTCCACTTAAACTGCTATGGCAACATTTTGTGGAATACTGAGGTTTATAGTTTATTGAGGCCCAGGAGCTCTCTTGCTGGGAATTCTAAATGTCCCTCTCTAAACTGCAAATCCCAAGATTCCATACGATGTTGCTATGACAGCTGAAGTGAAAGAAGAGTGCTATGACTGTGATAAGGTCCTCAGTATCCAGATCGATATGCTAACTTGCCAGTGCATACAGGAATTTTTGGATGGCATAGATGAGGTAATTAGTTTATTAAATACTTAAATTGCATTTACTCAGTGATTTGTATGCTGACTAAAGAGACAATATGAAATATACAAATGAAAATACAGTATGACTCCTATACCCATGTGACCAGCATCCATGTTTTTTTCCTACCTGCAACTGAGAATATATATCTTCTCTAGGAATTTTCTATGTCTTCCAGGCAACTCTATTGTAACTTCTGGCAGAAGTAATTAATTTCAATAGAGTTTGATAATATCCATGGTTTTCTGTTCCCATAATAAGTTCAGGACTATATTCTTATTGTAAAAGCCTTTGGGCACCTATAAAAAATAACCACTGTTGTCTCTCTGCAGAAGGTTATGCAGAAAAACTTTATTTAAAATGTTCATGACTCCATTCCACCTCAAATGTGAGACAGAAATCAAACTTGATTTTTTTTTCAAAACACCCTTATGCAGAAATTGCTGAGTTATGCAAATAATGTTCAGGCTTCTGCCCTTATCCGCCTTGCTTTGTGATTAGTAAAAGTAAAGGTTTCTCCTTGACATTAAATCTAATTGAGTCAGACTCTGGGGGGGGGGGGGGGGGCGCTCATCTCCATTTCTAAGCCAAAGAGCCGGCATTGTCTGGCTCTTCAGTCCTGAGTCATGTGGCTGGCATGACTGCATGGAGTGCCATTACCTTCCCACCAAAGCGGTACCTATTGATCTACTCACATTTCCATGTTTTTGAGCTGCTAGGTTGGCAGAAACTGGGGCTAATAGCAGAAGCTCACCCCACCCCATGAATTCGAACTGTCGACCTTCCAGTTAGCAAGTTCTGCAGCTTAGTGGTTTAGCCCGCTGTGCCACTGAGGCTTTGTGATTTGATGGGCCAAATGGCCAGTGCATGATTAATAGCGGCATTTTGCTTGAAATGACCACATACCCATATTTACAGAGCAGGAAATGATGTGATCAAACAATGCTATGCCCTCCTGACCAGATAAGTCAGAGAGACAGAACGCTATTTCTTATTGGCCAGGAGAATCATGAGATGATGATGCTGGTAGAAATAAGGTGAACTATAAAACTATTGTTCTCAAAGATGCCATTTGTTCCTCCTACAATAGATAATAAAAGGTACCACACATACTTGTGATTATTTTCTTTAGTTCTTTTGTTTTCTTGAAACGTTCTGCAATAAATCTTCTCTTCTTGATCAAGAAACACTTGTGTCCATTTTGCCTGTCTTCAGAGCCTGCCAAGCTGACTGCCCTAGACCTGAGGGTAACACAAGCACCAAAAATGGCTGTCCCACATTAGTGCTAAATTCTGTGCAGGAGAACATGGAAGGTGAGGTAGGATACAAGGAGGGAGAGTTGCCTTTCTTTCACCAGTTTGAACACAGGAAGGATAATACTGTAGAGTGGGAGGACTTGTCACCTCTGCCTCTGTTTGTCTTTGCACTGGGTACCTAATAGAAGCAGGGTGATTATCTTTACACAGTTAGATCCTTTATTGTGCTATTCCAGATCAAAATATATTCCAAATCCAAACTGTCTGCACAGAATATGGAGAGCATTGGGGTGATGGAGCTGTCAAAAAATACCCCAAGGACCTGGCTGGGCATTAGAGGGCTGACTGCCCAGAGTTTCTACTGTAGATGAGATCACCTCTCCCCCCCCCACCACCACTTTTCTATTTGGATCAGCCAGAAAAGAAATATATAAGTTTTATTTAAAACCAACTTCTTTAAAAGTTTTGAAATTCTTTTCCTTGTGAAAAATTCTGCATTTTGTCTTATGATCTTGTACCATACTTTCTACCACATATGTCTGATTTTTGAAAAATAGTTTGAAAAGTTTAAATAGATATAATTTTTTAATAAAACACATTACATTTCAGAAGGGGGGAAAAGAAATCAAGTTAGCTGTGACTGAAAACATTATTTCCTTCCAGTAGATCTACTCTATGAAAGACAAATGTTAGAATCTACCCTATGCCAGTATAAACCATAACAGAAAGTGACTGCCATTTCTGGATGGAATACCATAAAGGAATGTGTAGGTCAACTACACTTAACATATTTTGTGTAAGGTATACATCAAAATGTTAATATGCTACTCTTGATTTTATTGCTACTTCGGCTACCATTATTGTCATTACTGGTGCATTTTATTTTTTATAATATATGATTACATGGTATAAACTGCCTGAGTGTGTAAAAACAGAGAAAGGAGAGTTATACAGTGAAAAAGGCCCACTGGACCTACAACAAAGATCGAGAGGCAGTGCTTTCTTTGTGGGAGATTTCTTATTAGTGGACCAGCTTAGTTTTGATCCAAATACCAGGAGTGTGAAAACTTTTCAAGAGATGACCTGTAACATCGAGCTTTCTTCTTCCTCCCTTAAACAAGGTTGCTGCTCATTCAGAGAGATGACTCAGATTTTCAACGAATGAGGGAAGGGTTGCAGGAACTGGGTGGGTGAGGCACAGTGGGATAACTGGAGAATTCCTATGTAGCTAGAATTTTAATGCAAGCTTCAGAAGAATTCAGGAATCGGATGATGCACTCAATGCTGAGGAGAGCATTATTACCCACTCCTCGAGCTAGTCTCACCACAAAACCCAGACAACTCAGGATCTCTTCTTCCTCCCTTAGAAAAAGCCAGGGAAAACATTCTGCCCCAGTGAGGTTAATACTGTAATTGTGAAATATGGGTTTGAGGTAGGAGAGTGGAATCTTTTGGCATTAAGCACCCCATTCACTATTTGCATGTGGCGTTCTGCAAATTTATGACTACTCAGAATAAAATTTGATGATTTCATGAAATGCACAGCAAATTTTAGTGTAATTATATTAGTGTGTATTAGTGATATGTTGATTTTTCGTCTTGCGTTATTGTAAATTGTCTTTTATATGTTGTACACCGCCGTGAGTCGCCCTAAAGGGCTGAGAACGGTGGTCAACAAATGCAGCAAATAAATAAATATCTTCCAAAATCCAACCTGGGGGTGGAGTGGGGAATGCTAGTTTTCTCAATAATTATGACTTCCAATTAATCTCATCAGTTTCAAGTTGTACAACTGTTAATACTTAAAAAACTCAGACATAAAATATAATAATAATGTTCCATAAATATACTCTATTAGATAATACTTATTAGTTTTAATTAATGAAATACAAAATAAATGTAAAACTATAATGACCTCCAACCCAAGAAAAACATCCTTATTATCATTACTATTTATATTGTTTAATTCTTAGTCAATCCACAGTACAAGCTAAACAATACGCCTATTTTAAAAGATCTTCTTCCAGGGAGATATATTGGTATCAGTCATAAACATGTTACTGGATAATGATTTGGCATCTAGTTGATGAGTGATAAATATCATTATTTAGTATCATTTCAGTGGAAGATACTTTTAAGTCAGTGTATGTGTATTTAGGACTGCAATCCTACTGTTTGAATTTCCATTAAGCTACTTTAAATTGCTATAATCTGACATTTCCATGAAAGAACCCAGATTCTGTACACTGACGACATTCATGCTCATGACTTTTATTTGCCCACATTCCAACAAAACAAATTAGGAACAATACTAAGTGAATTCTAGACCCAGAACAAGATCTGCAGTGCAAGCTAAACAGGAGAGCATTTGCAATTTAAAGTATAATTTGTCATAATGAAAATGTAAAGCAGTCGTTCTGTTTTATTTGGCATGGCAGGTTAGGAATCCCTGTGAAGCTATACTGAAGCAAAGAATAGATTAATAATTCAATTTGATTCAGAACTATGCAAGTGGGGCACCACAAGCTTTTATTCTGTAACCAGCTGCTGACCCTAATATGGATCAACCAATTAGACATCTCTATTTAATAGTTGGGTGACGCATCTAAAACTCACTAGGAGTTTTCATTTTTAGACAACATGCAAAGGTCTGTAAGAATTAGACTTATTCTGCTGGTGCAGACAGCTGTTTGATAGAGACACACACAAGAATTCAACAAAGAGAGAATGCAGGATCATTTTAAGCAGAGCTCTGCAAAAGAACATCTTAATATAATGAGTCTTTTTTCGATCTCTGTTGGCAGTGCTTCAGCCCTCTCATATAACCCCACACAAAGCAAATACTATGCGTCTGAAGTTACATTTGCTCCTTGTTATCACAACTTATGCCACTTAATTCATTATTCAACGAATTCACTTTCTTGTTTATTAGATGCAAGGTAGCCGTTCTTCCCTAAAGGCCATGTATGCAAAAGACTGCTTGTAATCCTGTCACTTCAAACCTCTCTAGGCTTTTACATTGCTTCAGGAATTAGGAAGAAAGAAGCAAACAATTTAGATTTATTCATGCTGGTATTAAATTTGTATATGATAAAGGAAATGAGAGAAATGTTACAGGGAACACCTAAAATGGTTGATAGAGATGAGTAGAGCATGTTAGATGTATTTGTGAAAGTTAGCATAACGGACTGGATATTCGGTCTTCAAAAAATATGATGAAAAGTATTTGTTTCTTAGACTGTTGCTTTCAAAGTTGTAGCACAAACCAATCAAACATGACATTTTTCATCTATCCACAACAAGAAAATAATCCACCTAAGCACTAAAAATCCGTTTTGTTTCAAAATGCTATATATTACAAAATATAAAACATCTGCAGCAAAATTATGAAATGCACGCAACATTTAAATATAAGTTACTACTAGTGATCACAGTATGTGTTTTCCATTTTTTATATTTACTAACAGACTCTGTAACGCTCATTTACAAATACTCTGAAATAATAAATGTATCATGGTGCTTTATTCTCTGTGTTATAGTCACAGGTCTTTCAAATTGATTCTGTAACCTTATGCTGTGAAGATCATTAAAATTCAAATGAATGACTGAGTCAAATACATTTCCAGAGCACTCTTAGGGAAATTAACATGGTATACAATTATCTACAGTAATGTTTACATAAAGTACACACAACGTTTACATAAAATACAAAAGGATGTAACATTAGAAAGTGCTAGTAAAAATGCCGAGTTATGTATTTTAGTCTTCTCTACTTAGAATGGAATTGATCATTTGTTTTGTAATGTCTCATTTGATCACATGCAGACACCTAATATTTCAGAGTGTCTTTATTAAGTTGCTAAATAACTCCTTTGTGGTTTTGCTCTGATTGGATGAAGTTGTGCGGTTCTAAGATGTGTCACACTGCAGTAAAGATAACAGTAATAATTTCCTTGTTATGAAATTGCATTATGAATTAGCAGTTCATTGTTGTCCTACCAAAAACAATTATCAGAATACTAAAAAGTCCCCAAGCTAGGGCAATTGTCTAAAAGGACAATTTACCAACCACCTCCTACTAATAAGAAAACTTTAAAGCCACCTAATTTAAAATCATTCTTATTAATACAAATATAAAGCACAGTGAGCATTTTAATATCTAAGGAAAGCGGCAGATTCTAAATCTGTTCAGATGGCAAATCTTGCCTCTATAGTGAGCAACTGTTGACAGTCTTAAATATTAGAAACATACTGAATATTCTGATTAATGAACTCCATCTCTTGAATAATTAGCCCCTCCTTGATGCCTACATTCAGCTTTCAGGAAGGCTTACTGTACGGGAAAATATCTGACTCATTAAATATAATATCAAATAAGTTGTTTTTGCCACCAGAGTTTTTTCATGACTTGTGATCAATCAGCTATGCTGGATTTAAAAACATTTAACTTTATATATGAGGAAAAAATAGTGATTTCATCATCCTAATTATTAATGATACATATTATTGTGATGATCAGTATATATAGCATTATTCTTTATCATCCAACTTTTCAATTGTTGCACTTGGGAAATTTAAAAAGTCACCCAGTGATTTTTATAGCATAACAGTATGCTAGATAAAGATATTTAAGCTGTCAGTATAAACTGCTTCTGTTTTCATTTTGCATTTAATTTCAATGCCAGACTCAAGGCATAAATTTTTCATCACCTGCAATGCTATGAATAAAAGATTAAAAAAAGATCTCAGAAGAAATTCTAACACATGCGGTGCATGCAGCACATTGTGCAGACACAGTGTGCATAACTAGATGTTTAATTTCCATCATTTCCCCCTACGTCAGGAACATTATTATTTGGGTTAATAATCAGGCAGCTAATTTTCAGTATTTCAGGTCTACTAAATTCCAGTTTGCTTGTTTCTGGACGAATAGTCTATTGAAAAGTCTGGGAATCTAGAACAGACATGCATACTCATTTAGAATAATATTTTCTTAGCACAATAATAGGAATGCTGTGTATGAATGAATTCTACAAATGAAAGTATTGCAACAGCCTTTGTTTTTGCTTTCCTCTCTGAACTCTCAAAAAGCTCGCTTCTACCGACGTTTAAGGAAATAATGATTCAAACCTAAATTTAATTCCTCATTAAGGCTCAGTTCATGTTTTAAGCCAAAAGACAAGATTACTCCTGGGAGATAAAGTGAGGGGCTTCCTCTTAAGGAATTAAAAAAAATGTTTTACACCAAAGAGTGTTTGCTGTGCTGCTATACATTTTCATTTTGTACAACCCCCCCCCCCCAAAAAAAAACAACCATTAGTACCCCAAGGCCCACTATTCTTCTTTATTCAACTCAACTGGACAAAGCAATGCACTTGAGAAGCCCATCTATATCAGTACTTACAGTCAATTTAGTTTTTTTTAGAAAAATACTGAGATCCTTAGGGTGACACTTGATGCAGTGACCTCTCAGATGCTCTGGGAAATCAAATCTAGGTCAGGAAAACAATACTAATTTTATATATGAAAATTCTTTTGGAGAAATTGGTGGGAACTATTTATGTTATATACTACACTTGTAGTGCCTTGTAAGCCGCTTCGAGTCCATTTTGGGAGATGGTGGCAGAATATTAATATTATTAATAATAATAATAATAAACACAACAAGATTAGTACACAGCAAACAAGATCACTATACTTGCTGTTGTATTGGACCACATGTTGGACACTTTCCAAGTGTCTAGGACTGTGTGATATCGGTGAATAATGCATGCAGATCTGACTAGGGTGGCCTTTTGCAGCTGACAGATGGTAATTTTGTCAGTGCTGATTGTGTTTAAGTGCAGGCCAAGGTCTTTAGGCACTGCACCCAGTGTGCTGATCACCACTGGGACCACCTTTACTAGCTTGTGCCAGAGTCTTTGCAGTTCTATCTTTAAATCCTCCAGTTGTTTCTCTTCAATCTTGCTGTTGTCTGGGATTGCAACATCAATGATCCATAATTTGTTTTTTAACACGATTGTGAGGTCAGGAGTATTGTGCTCCAAAACTCTGTCAGTCTGAATTCTGAAGTCCCAGAGTAGTTTGACATGTTCATTTTCTGTAACTTTTTCCAGCTTGTGATCCGACCAGTTCTTTCACACAGGCAGATGGTATTCATGGCACATGTTCTAATGGATCACCTGAGCAACGATATTATGCCTCTGCTTGTAGTCTGTCTGCACAATATTCTTGCAGCAGCAGAGGATGTGATCTATCGATTCATCTGCTTCTTCGCAGAGTCTATACTGGGGATCTGTTGTCAACTTTACAATTCTGGCTTTGATGGTATTTGTTTTAATTGCCTGTTCTTGGGCTGCAAGAATCAGGCGCTCGGTCTCCTTTTTTCAAAGTTCCATTTGTGAGCCACATTCATGTTTTTTCTTTGTCAATTTTGCTCTCAATTTTTCCCAGGAATTGTCCATGGAGAGCCTTCTTTTGCCAGTTTCTTCTTCTGCTCTGAATGCATTGTATTTTTATTGTATTCACTCTTTGTCTTTTGTACTTTTAGTAATTTTCTACTATTGACTTCCATCAATGTTGGTTGTTGTTGCTGTTGTTGTTGTCGCTTTCTAAGTATAAATCAAACAACCACAGAGTGATGATAATGATTTCTTTGCATTTAGCAACATGAAATACTATATCTCTTGTTTGCAAGTGCAAGTGAGCAAGATATTATAAAAGTCATTGGTCAGAAAGAACTACAACAAAGACAAATGGGAGTGGTCTTGCATGCACCCCATGCTCACGTTACAGCTTCAGTTTTCAGTATCAACTACTAAAAGTTAATGCAAGTAAAAGTAAGGTGTTCATAAGTTGGCTCCATATCTATTGGAACCTTACATAAATTACAGTCCTTTTAACAGTATAGTTTAGTTGAAAAATACCTTTGGGCTTAACAATTAATAGTAAGCTGGGAAGAAAAAGAAGAGTCAGGAAAATGAGTAGCTAATGAGTCTGGTGTGATTTGAAAAAAAAACTTTGTTAAATAAAAGGTTTATGAGAAGAGACTGTGTGGGGAGATGGAAGCACCCTCAGGAACTGAGATGGCAGTGGTAGGGATGTGTTGTACTTTTAGACACAAAAGACCAAAATGAGGGGAAGAGACAGAAGGCCAACAGCAGATGAACCTGATATGAGCAATTGGAGATGTTAACGGCAGGGTAAGTATCATGGGATAAAAAAAGAGATGTGGAGTTCTTTAGACACTTATTTTAAAAACGATAATGGGCTGAAAAGGAAGACAGCAACAAAAGTGATGAATTCAGCAAACTCTTTCAAAATTGACTGTACAAAGTACAGTAGGGATGGTGAAGACCCTACAATGATATAATTGAGACAAGACTAGAATATAGTCAAAGAACCTTACCGTTAAATATTGAGTGCAAAGAGCAAAACTGGTGATGTTTAAAATGAAACAATAACATATCTACTATTATTAGATATTTATTGTTATGATGTGGCAAGAGAAAGCTAAGGAAGGGTCACAGACTGCATGTCTAAAAGGCAGGGAAGTGACAGAAAAAATCGCGAAAAGAGAGAAAATTTGAATGGAATAGATTAGTTTTATCTCTGTCAACATTCTTAAAGAAGGCTCATGTTCAACTTTAAATGTAAAAAAAGGTAAGGAAAGGCTAAACTTAGAAAAAAGTGGTCAGAGATGAAGTTTGAAATCAAAGATATGGTACTAATTGTGAGGCATATTGTAGGTTGCAATGAAATGCCATTGTGAGATAAAAGTCATTATGTAGCAAAAAAAATCCAAATTAATCTATAGTGACAAAAAGTGTGTATGTATTCCTACCAGAGCCCCAGATCCAAAGGAATAGAACACAGACACCTACAATTATGTAAGAATACTAAGAAGACCCTATGAATGTACATAGTTTGTGGAACTGTTTAAATAATTACCCATGTGTGTACTTTGGATTTTGTTTCATTCTTCTGAATCCACATGCCTTACCTTTGTTTTTCCGTTTGAAAAGTGCAGTTAATTAAATTGTGACTATGCTTAAAGCCTGCAGTAGCATCTTCAGCCAATAGGGGACATACTTTTCTAACCTGCCAGAGAGGAAATGGTTCAAGGGACAGAGAAATCAATGTAGTTCAAAAAGCAGCTTCCATCCCACCTGCAATGGCCACGGAATAGGCAAACCTTTTCCTCAAAGAGCTTCAGAGATGCCCCATGTTCAACTGATATGTCGAGAGATCCTATAGGGCATTGTCTTACTCAAGTGGAATGCGCAAAATGTGCTCAGCCATGATAGCTGTGTAATATGGCTTGAAAGCACCAATGTATCCAACAATGAGTTATTTTAGACTGTGCTAAGCCAAATTCTTTCATTAGTACCATGTAAGAGCAAAAGGTCGAGGACAAATAATGAAGGGATTCTCACAAAGCCAAAGACTCGTGCTTGCACCTATTATGTAATCTCCAAACAGGGAATTCATACTTTTCCTCAAAGAAAAATACACACACTCCACATTTCATAGAAGTTCTCAAATTTCATGCTGGGGAAAAGTATGGGTTTTGATAAGAATTATTAAATAGGAAGTTTATAAAGTTGTATTCCCATTGCCTCCATTTCCATGTAACATCCAGAACCAATGAAAAGCTCAAATTAAACAATTATACCCTACACAATGGGCTGGGAGGGAGAAGCACCACTGGGAGAAGTGATTTCCACCAAGAACATGATGTGGTTGGGGAAGGGTTAAAACAAAACAAAGAGAAAGGAGTTCGGCTGGCATAGTTAATGTAAATATTCTGAAAAGAGTTACTTTGAACAGTTCATTTGAAATATCTAAGAAACATATGATTGGAATCTATGAATAAGAGGAGATCAGATCACACTGTCTCCTTCTCCAGTCTCCACATTCACATGGGTTCCATTTGCTCAAAGTGGATATGTACATATATTTAGATTTTCTCCACATAGTCAGAGACTTGGTTTTTGTGAGGCCCTAGAATGATATTACACTTATAGAGGCAATGAACACATGGAAACCAGCGGTGCAATCACACTAACATATTATCTTTATAAAATCTCCTGCAGGGAGATAGGGTGGGATATGAATAAAGTATTATTATTATTATTGTTGTTGTTGTTGTTGTTGTTGTTGTTACTACCTCCTCTGTCAGATAAAAAAGAGGCAACCAGGTTACCTGTACCTGGTTTGAGGACCCCAAGAGTGAGACAGAGGTACACGGGCAGCATGGCAACACTTCCTAGCATTCCTGTCTAGTTGGGCAGGGGAAATTAAAAGCATTCCTTTTGTACTGGGAATGCTCAACTCACTATAATTTCCTTCCTTCCCACAGGTTCTTTGACATAGTTGTGTATGTGCTGCAGTGTGTGTATTCTGACACAACCTACAGTTAGGTGGCTGCACTGGATAAAATCCAGTTTGTGAGGAGTTAAACAATGAGTACTCATCTCCCATCAAGTTAGGCATTTAATCTGCCAGTAGGCAGGTTGTTTAATGCCCACATCTGTCCCCTTTACTGTACCAAAGCACTCCAACTTTAACCGATGAAATTGTGACACCAGGTCTATACTAGTGTCTGTTACAAATTCATTTTGTGCTCTACTCCCTGTTTTTAGTCCTAGGGCTGCAGAACATCTTATTTTAATTATGTCCAAGCAGCATAGTGCTCATAGTTCAAAGGGCACTAATAAGAATTTTGTTCATGACTTAATTAACAGAAAAGACAAAAAGATATGCCCAGTGTGGACCACCCGTTTTGGAAAAATAGGATCTTTCCTCTGGCTCAGCTTCCCAAACACATTTGGAATATAAAAATTTTAAGTGCATTATGTCCAAGGAGCCCCAGAAGTAGTGACTTATTGATAAATTCCATGGTTTCAATATATTATTACCAAAAGTATTACCAAAGAGATTTGGTCATGGTATTGACCTTAGAACAACTGGTTTTTTTAAAAAAAATGTACCACACTGGGACATGGGGCAGGAAACCTTCTCTCAGTCTATGTTTTCTTGTTTCGTGTTTGTGTGGTTTTTTTTGTTTTGTTTTGTTTTGTTTTTTGTTTTAGTATTGAGTACTGGCTGTAACTGTATGTTATGGTGAAAGCGCCCAATTGTTGACATGGATACCTGGAGATAATATTTTGGAAAACAATTACCCTATAGACTCATGTATGGGTCTAGACCAGTGGCTTCCAGCCTTTCTTTTGACCAGGGACCACTTTGACCAGGGACTATCATAACCATGGACCACTTTAACCAGGGACCACTCTCCAATGTTAGTACCAAAAGAGTTACGAATCAGTTTTTGGTCAACTTTAGATTGAGTTTGGTTATTTGGCATGCTGATTCAGAAAACTGCATTGGATAGAACACATCAGCTCTAGTCTTTGATACAGAACATATGCCATCCAGTAGTCACTATCTGCTCGCCCACAGAAAACCATATTTAATAATCTAGGGCTTATGTGGTAGTAGTAATCTTGATCATGCAGACATACTCCACTAAGAATTGCTATTGCTTTTCTGGAATATTTAGAGGAACTACCTCCCTCACAGAAGAAGATCCCAAATTCCAGTCCTGCTACTGCCATAACCTGGATATTGAGTCACTCAGACAATGTAGATGAAACTTCCTTCTGTTCACGAGGACATGGGCCAAGCGCAAGAAATGTATAATTCTTGGCTTGGATACTGATTTATTAATACTTTTATAGCAGTATTTTTCATAGCAGCCAATATATGCATGAAATATATGGAATTCTCTACCCAACAAAATCAGATCAGCCACCTCTCTCCTGACCTTCAGCAAAAAACTTAAGATGTGGCTTTGGAACCAAGCCTTTGACCAATCATTGTAGTAGTGCAATAAATGACCACAAATAAATGTGATTGACAAATGGAACGGTCCTGGATTATGATTTAGATGATGCGATTTTACGTAACTGGTAAATTGATGTTTTAATTGCTTGGTTTTTAATTGTAATTGTTTATTTTATGGATATATATGTGAATAGCATCGAATTACTTCCTGTTGTAAGATTGCCTTGAGTCCCCTTCGGGGTGAGAAGGGTGGGGTACAAATGTGGCAAATAAATAAATAAATAAATAAAGGCAATAAACAAAACTTAAGTATGGCATAGTAAGAAGAAAGGCTTGGTACATATGCTATTCACAGGAGGGTTGATGTGAGTGCCATCAATTCAACATATGTGACTCCTGCTACATAACCTTTTGTAATGAAGATGCTCTATACTCTGCCATCCATGTTATGTAGCTGATTCATGCCTTTTGCAAGTCACTGAGACAGAGATTATTTTATTATATCAATCAGTACAGTAACCCACCCCCAACTAATTTTGCTTTAAACAGATGCGAAGTAACCGTCTTCATGCATAGATTTTCTCAGTAATCAGGCTCTGGTTGCTGAATAAAACTATCAGGAATGCTAACAGTCTAAAGATGTACCATCAACTTGTTTACATTTTTAGTGGTTTCTAGGTAAAAACCTATACTCTCTGATCTAAAAAAGGAAGAGAGGGGGAGAAAAAAG
>NC_090022.1:254055175-254097675 GCF_037176765.1 Anolis sagrei | reverse complement strand
CTATGAGGACTGAAGACGGCTAACAATTCACACTAAACAAATCTAAAAAGAGTAATACAAAAGTTAAAAAACAATTAAATAGTAACAAGGTGGTAAACACAAGGTTAAAACACAGTAAATACACTAAAATGGCCTTTAAAACTGCTTCAGTTAAAAACAAGTATAAAGAAAATGAGCTTGAAATGTGGTTTTTATTTTAAGAGTAATTAATAATTGTCTGGTTGTTCTTTTGAAGTACATTGTTGCTGTTGCTCATTAATTAAACTATGATGTTAGTAAACCCTGTGCTAATACACCACTCTCATTTTTACAATTATTTTTAAAACACACTTTAAAAACAAAACAAAAATGACCATAACAACATTTTAGTAGAGAGAGATAAAAAATATTTTCTAATAAAAACTAACAATATTGCCATTTGCTATGTTGTAAGAATAGTTTCCCTGTCTCTTCTTTACCTCCCAGAGAGACATATAACAAGTTACAATGTTACTTGCAACAAGTTACTTCCAATCTCTTCACAGGAAAACACAACAAATGTTATGTTATTTGTCACAAGTGAAATCAAAGTGATAACCCAATAGATTCTGCCATGATTGTACTCAGCCTTCCACACAGTTGTCAAGATGGGAAGATATATCCTGCAGAGATGAAAAACAATAGCTTCCGAGCAGTAAAACAATGAAGAAAGCTCGAGGCCAATAACATTGCCCATACCATCACAAGTATATTCACTTGCTCTATCTCCAATGTGATACATGCCACCCAACGTCTGTAATGTCTCTCTGCATTAGGCAAACAGAACAGTCTCTACGCAAGAGGATCAATGGATAAAAAATTTACATTGAAAATGGCGATACTCCCAAAACAGTTGCAGAACATTTCAACCTTCTTGTTCACGGTAAAGGATGTAGTCCTTGAACTTAGAAAGACTAAAATGAGAAACAGTTCAATTGAACTATATTCACACATTCAAATCCATTAGCACACATTCAAATCCATATGAACCAATACAAGTTCAACGGGGACAAATGCAAGATACTCCACTTAGGCAGGAAAACAGAAATGCAAAGATACATAATGGGGGACGCCTGGCTCGAGAACAGTACGTGTGAAAAAGATCTTGGAGTCCTTGTGGACAACAAGTTAAACATGAGCCAACAATGTGATGTGGCGGCAAAAAAAGCAAATGAGATTTTGGCCTGCATCAATAGGAGCATAGTGTCTAGATCTAGGGAATTAATGTTAGCCCTCTATTCCGCTTTGGTTAGACCACACCTGGAATATTGTGTCCAATTCTGGGCACCACAATTCAAGAGAGATATTGACAAGCTGGAATGTGTCCAGAGGAGAGCGACTAAAATGATCAAGGGTCTGGAGAACAAGCCCCATGAGGAGCGCCTTAAGGAGCTGGGCATGTTTAGCCTAAAGAAGAGAAGGCTGAGAGGAGATATGATAGCCATGTATAAATATGTGAGAGGAAGCCACAGGGAGGAGGAAGCAAACTTGTTTTCTGCTTCCCTGGAGACTAGACGCAGAACAATGGCTTCAAACTACAAGATAGGAGATTCCATCTGAACATGAGGAAGAACTTACTGACTGTGAGAGCCATTCAGCAGTGGAACTCTCTGCTCCGGAGCGTGGTGGAGGCTCCTTCTTTGGAAGCTTTTAAACAGAAGCTGGATGGTTATTTGAATGCAATAATCCTGCTTCTTGGCAGAGGGTTGGACTGGATGGCCCATGAAGTCTCTTCCAACTCTTTGATTCTATGATTCTATGAATGGATTCATGGCAGACCACTACACATATAACTTAAGGAACCTTCTCAGAGAGTTTTGAACCAATTTTGGTATGTAGATTTATCACTTTCACAGATCAAAACCAAATGGTCACTGATCTGAAAGACCTGTATCACCTTAGGGGAGTGGTTCTCATCCTGTGGGTCCCCAGATGTTGTGGCCTTCAACTCCCAGAAATCCTAACAGCTGGTAAACTGGTTGGGATTTCTGGGAGTTGTAGTCCAAAATACCTGGGGACCCACAGGTTGAGAACCACTGCCTTAGGGCAAGTGACATGATTTGCATCTTTCTGTATCCTATTATATTCTGTCCCTCTCCCATTACTGTATAAATATGCTTTACCCCGGAGGTCTTAATACCACTTGATACTGCATCTGAAGAAATGGGTTTATATCCATGAAAGCTCAGACAAAATAAAAGCACTGCCACATTTCCCTCCCCTCTTCCTTCTTTCCTCTCGTGTGTGTGTGTAACAGCCATATCCCTGTAAGAATACCACTTTGTGAAGCAAAGGAACCTCTAAGATTTATCAGTAAAAACTGCTTGCTTAGTTTCTTAAAACTGCTCACCTAGAAAAGTCCTTATACTTTTTTTCAGCATGGTATCCAATTGTAAACACATCCATTATATTTTTAAAAAGCTGGACAATTGATGTCAAATGCAAGACACAGCACAGACAGAGAGCAGGTCCTTTCAGACATTAGGCTCAGCCCTAAATTATGCTCTTTTCACAATCCCTTCTGAATGTCAGTCATACATGCAGAAACACTCCATTGCACCCCTTGCATGAGAACAAATGGAAACACCTATTTGAATGTCATTGACTTTCTGGAGACACTTCATTTGATGCTGCCTCATTAATTCTCCTAATGATTCCACAAACACAGTAAGACAAGTAAAGGAGTCTAAGATTGAACTCAGAAGTTTCACATGAAGGAGTGTTTGAGAAAGACAATCAATTAAGCAAAGCTTCCAAAACAAAATAAAATCATAGCTAGATATAACAATATGGACCATTGTAAGATCACAGTATTTTTGTTTGGATCTTTAAATGAATAATATTTGTTCATGGAGGGCAACTATTCTTATCACTAGGTAAGTAAGTAGTAGCAATATAATATGGTTTTAGCAGATAATTCCTGGGCACAAGGTATGCAAAATCAGGGCATTTTTTGTTTATGTTTTGTTAAATTATGCCAGGTTGCATTATTACTTTCAAAGTGGGTTAAAATGAACAGGGATGAAATGTTCCAGTTACATCAGACTTTCACTGTACAAGCAGAAGAAAGAATGAAATGACAGCGCATGATATTTTAATCTGAAAGCACACAAATAATGCAAACCCTAATAGGCCTGGTGTTCTAAAAACGATGACAAACAAACTCATGTAATTTGACATGCACTTCTTAATCAGTGGCCTAATAAAATTAAAATAAATCTGCAGGGGGAAATATAAAAACCAGTTAAAAAGCTGGAAACCCCTAATTCGATCTGTATTACCAAAAACAAAACTCAAAATATTTTCAAAAAACAGAATACTCATCACTAGACTTGTATAAGGATATGCAACTATTTGCAGACACATTTTATAAATGGCTATCTTAAATGAGTTGACAGTTATTTTTAAAGAGATTACTGCTTTGGATTATATGGATAATTTATTGTTTGCCAGGCTTTAAAATTATCCCCAAATTTACCAACTTGGAAAAAAAGCTTCCTCAAACCAAATGAAGTCTCTTTCTAATCTCCTCACATAAGTTGAGCTGAAATCTACAGTTGAGTAACTGTTATCCCTTATTTCCCTGAATCTGTTCAGGCTTTATATTAGATCTTACCAGCCTTTTTCTTATTGCACCTGTGAGCTGACATTTGTGTGATTAACTGGCGCTAATAAAAACATGCAAATCCTGAGAAATATTCTTAAACAATGTGATACAATCCACTATTATAAATATAAAAACAGCAAAGCCTTAGACAAGAGCTGATACAAAATGCATAAGGAAACCAACATAATGCAGGAGTCTTGTTTACTTCCCCATTAGGTCCCAAATTCCGCAACAAGTAAATCCAAAGTATCTCTTTCACTCAAATATTTCTTTCCAAGTACCATTTATTTATACACAGTTTTCCCCCTCAATTTGAGACTGAAGACAGCTTACAGCAGTTAAAGCTAACTAAAAATTAAAAGACAAAAGTTAAACATGTAATTTAACACCTGTTAAACACATAAACTATTAAAATGAAAAACAGCAAATGGAATATCCAACACATTTTGCAAGGCCTACTCTCCTTCCAAGACTTTCCAAAATAAAGCTAATCTAGTAACTTCCTTAAGGAACCAAAAACCGAAATACCACATTTCATTGTGTATAAGTCATTTTTCTATTTTTTATCACAAAGAAGGGATTACACAGTAAATCATTTTTATTGTGTCAGAAGCAACTTGAGAACATATTGCAAGTCGCTTCTGGTATGAGAGAATTGGCTGCTAGAGAGACATTGCCCAGGGGGCGCCCAGATGTGTTATCATCTGCTGGGAGGCTTCTCTCAAGTCCCTACAAGCTAGAGCTAAGAGACGGGAGTTCACCCTGTCTCATGGATTCTAACCATCAACCTTCAGGTCAGCAACCTAACCTTCTGGTCAGCAGTCCAGCTGGCACAAGGGTTTAACCCACTGCGACACCCCAGCTCTCAATAAAATAAATTATGCTAGTATTACATACTATAAATTACTGTATTGCTGGCAGATGAATTGTCATTCTACTCAACCAAGTGCTTTCGGACTCAACCTAGTGAACAGAGTGACAATACTGGCTTTTGGACTCAACCTAGTGAAGAGCTGTAGCTGCACAGGAAGCTGACATACAAGTAAAGCTGTCATTGTTTCAGTAAGTCATGTGTTGAGAGAAGCCTGAATCCTTCCCACACGAGCTAGACTGTATACAGTTCATCTGCCAGCAATACATTGGCACGGCTTGCAAGGTGTCATGATTACATGAGAAGGGGGGGGGGGGGAAACTATTTGGGGACCGAAAAGAGGGGGTGCAACTATTATGTAGTGAAAAAACAGTATTTGGTTTCTGCTAAAATTGTAAATGTGAAGTTCACCAGCAGATTCATGCTAATGCAACAAGACATTCCCTTCTCCTCCACATTACCAAAAACCCTGCTCAGCAGGTCTTCCCATTATTCTGAACCAGGTTCTAAGGGTTCATGACAGTTTAGAAAGAGAACCTGCCCCCCCCCCCTTTCCACAAGTTGAGTTGGATCCCGTTATTTGTTTTTCACAAGAATTTCATCAGATAAGATGATTGTAGAGACCTCAGTGATAAAACATTTTGTGATTTTTTTGGGAAGACTTTCAGATATCTCTAAAGACCTAATGTTTTGACTTTTTGAAAGAGTTCCCAGCCTTAATAAGGAATTAAATTGGAGTGGTATGTTATGATTGTCATATGATTCATTCTTTTTTTCCAGTACTTCTATGAAGTAATACAAAATCTACAGCTTCCTATTCTATAAGGTGTGATGTAAAAAGGAGGAAAGATAAGGACGAGAAGACAATAAGCAAATTCAGGCATACCATGTACACCGATTAAATTAGAGGAGAGGAAGTAAAGACTGCAGTATTTGTAATAAACATTTCAGATTTATCTGTAAATGCTGTTCTCACAGAGACACACATGACACCCTCAATGTATTCATTAACATGTCGGACACGTTAGCCCTTATTTGGGCAGATTTAAAAAAACAAAACAAAACATTTCTTGTGTTTGCCTTAACCTAGAGTATTTTCTGACCACACTGAAAATTCCAGTGAATTGCAGGATATTAAAATGACCACAACCTCTGTGGTTTTTTGCGTGCAAAATTAAGAGTATTCAACAGTACCCAAATATTTCAAACTAGCAAACAGATGCTTACATGATGTAATATTTGTTCTGAATAGCTGTCAGCCTTCCTTGTTTGCAAAATATATAACCAACATAAAAGCAACAGAACTGTTGGGACAATTGTTGAACCAGCTGGTTGGAAAGCTGCATATGGCAGGTAGCTGAAACTAGATGACACTGTTTACAACTCTTCAGGTAACAATGCCATAAAAATGCCTAACTTGTATTCTCTGTGAACAATTATGTGTCAATTCTGCAATAATATATAACTGTGAGAAACAAAAATGTTCCACCTGCCTGGATTTTTGTAATATGTAATTTCTTGCTTTTAATATCAATGTATTGCTCATTTTCCATTTTAAAGCAGGGCAACCCCTGTCCTCATGGGACTATTATCCATAGTTTCACCTTCCCATATCTGACAACTGTCTATTCTCCATAAAAATTAACTAGATCCTCCAGGAAATTTTATGTTTTGCTTCCATCAGAAGTTACCATTGTGATATCCTGGAGGACCTAGCAAATTCCTAAAGAGGTCTTTCAGGTTTTTCTCTATGGTTATTTCTGTTGGAAGTTGTTCATTTCAATAGGGTTTGCTGTTATTGACAATTTTCTAGTTCCATGATAAGGAATGCACCCCCCATGAATATCGGAATTGTACTGTATTTTAATATTGAATATGACTATTGCAATGATTTTGTAGCTATCTTATTGACTATTTTGTATATTTGACATCCTTTCTCTTCCACTATCTCCACAGGTACATCTGGTGAGAACACAGGAGAAGGGATTCTTGGTAGCTGCTCCAGCTTGAAGAACCCCCTTCCTAGACAGGTTAGATTGGTGCTTTCCTTGTAAAGGCAGTGAAGAACTTTTTTTTTTGCTTCAAGGCTTTTCAAGATTGATTGCTCTGAGAAAACTGCATTTCACAATCTGCTGTATTATTTATATTTATTACTTTTCTTTTTAATGGTCATGCATTTAACTGCTTTTAATTCTATTAATGGTTTATATTTTTAACTTTTGTATAATGTGAACATTTGTAGGCTGCCTTCAGCATCTATGGGGAAAAGGCTAAGCAACAAAAACAACATATATGATTGTAAAACACTTCAAGACATTTGCCATTTGGGCAGTAAAGTAATTTAATTTATAATATAAAATAATAAAGAATTAATTTAAGCATTGCTATTTCTAAAGTGTTTTTTTTATAGCGACAGCCCTTAAACTCAATTGTTTTGCAGATGACAATTGGCACATGTGGCCAAACGACATTGGAATATGATCCCAATGGCAAACATTATTAATGTCAAAGAATACACAAGCCAAGAGAACTGCAACTGTTTGGTTTTGCCTGAGCTTACTGGGAAGGACAAAATGCTACCCCTCCTCTTCTTTCTTCCTGCGTTGAACTGGATACTATTTATTTTTCAAATTTGAACTCTGCTTGTACCAATTGAAATAACTGAGGAGAAAGAGGGAAAGTGGGAGGAGAGACATGTGGGACATGCTAAAAGCAACGGAAAAAGTAGGATGCCAGAGGATCAACATTCTTGCAAAACCTGGAGGTATGCCAGGTGTGTGTGTATGTATGTATGTATGTATGTATGTATGTATGTATGTATATATATATATCACTGTCCAAACTTTAGCAGGAAGCTGTCTCCACTGACAAAATGAATTTGCTACATAGTTTGAAAGGCTACTGTGCTTAATCATGGCAAAATGCACATCCTGCACTACTTCATAAAGGAAACAAAGAATGCAGGCTAAGCATCCATTATTTGGAATTCCAAAATCCAAAACATTCCAAAATTGTCCACATGGATGACTGAGATAGCGACAACTTTGCTTTCAGTGTACACATATTTTATTTTTTGTACAAAATTATTATAAATATTCTCTATATGATTATCTTCTGGATATGTGTATAAGGCATATATGAAATATCAATTAATTTTGTGTTTAAATTTGAGTTTCAATTTCAAGATACCCTATTATGTATATGCAAGTATTCCAAAATCTGAAAAAATAATTTAAAAAAAAACCTAAATACTCTGGTCTTGAGCATTTCAAATAAGGGATATTCAACAAGTATAACTTGACTCTCTTACAATCTTATCACAAAGGCCAGGAGAATCATCCCATTTTGCCAACGAAAAAAGGGGCAGCAGGGCAAATCTGTTACCCCTGCATACTGCCCTCTTGCAGAAATGCTTCCCCCATCACACATGGCAAATGTCACCCTCGCAGCGAGGATTTGTGCTAGCTCAATCAGAGCCAGCACAACATGGGCAGGCTCCTGTGTTGGGTGGGAAATGTTGTATGATGCTTCTACTCCAGGGCTTCTGCCGGGCTGCTGGGCAGCATGGCCATCCATCGCTGGACTACTGGGGAAGCAACTCACCCCATCTGATGAGGTGGTTAATGGGGATCATTACTCAGGGACTTCCCATTCTCCACATTTCTGAAGGATCTACTCAATCTGCTACTTGCCACATTCATTTATAATGAAATACTATGCCCAACAGTGTTCTGTGGATTGAAATCAGATGTTAACTATAGTTCAAGATATACCACAGACACTGCAGTGAGAAACAGGTGGTTGAACACTATGTAAACGCATTTAGAGACATGTGCAGGGAAGACAGATTTCTATAAACATCTCTCTACATGGGAACTTAAAGAGATGCTAGATCTGGGAAAGAGAGTAAACTTTCACAAATTATAACTCCAGCATCTCACACTAATAGGGATTCCCACAAGATAACAGTAAGGTCAAAAATGAAGGTAGTAATTTACCAATATCATGGACCAGGAAACAAAGATTGCATTTTTAAATTAGCATAAGTATAACATATGTAAGGCAGGCCTCTTCTGCAGCCAATCTTTCAAAAAAGATGACAGATAAGGAGCAAGATGAAGCCTATTGGAGGAGACGAGAAATCCACTTTCACAACATTAATTTTTGAATTTGCCTTGTTTCAAATTTTGATTGGATTGTGTCTTTTGAGTCCCTATGGGTAGAAAGGTGGGACAGAAATAAATAAATAATAGTAAGAATGTGACACATGATTATAATAACACTGAAATATGCACAGGATTTCTGATATTAATGATGCTAATGATGTAATTATCTGATATTAATAGTGCTAATATTAACTCCCCTGGTCTCTAACTGTGAAACTCTGAAAGTTTTGACAGAGGGCATCTGAAGTCATACCTCAAGATACTCATACTGATCTAATAACTATCTTGGACAATACAGCTAGAATTTAACAAACAACTTCAATATGTCAGGAACATATAACATGAATAATACACCTATCATCTGCCCTAAATTAAAAAGATATTTCCTGTTAGCATACCTGAATTATCCCCCTCAAATACTTCACATTTTCAAGATTTTAAATGCTAGAATTATTAAATAATAATGTTTGTTTAATGAAAAAAGGAATTTAATAGCAGTAATTGTGAAATTTTAAAATGTAGATGAAAAAGTGTGAGGAAAGATAAGCATATGTTGCATCTACTAGAATATTTATTTCCAACATCAGCTCAATGACAGCATCAATTTTTTTTAGTAATTAAGTAATCTTGGGTCAGATCCAACTTATGTGCAGCAGGGAACCCCACAGAGCAATTTCTCGAGCAAGTGTCAGAGGTGGCAGACTCTCCACGAGACACAAGGCAAAAAACAGAAATACTTTCATTATCAATTCATAACTGGAGAAAAGACAAAATATTTGTTGGCTCAACATTATAAAGCACTCTTCCAATTTTTCAACATCAACATTTATCTCTGTTTATATTCCCAAAATAAAAACTTGTCTGAAAAACAATTGTGAAATTAATTTCTGTTAGTGTTCCTAACCTTCCTCATGATATATTACTTTTTGAAATGATTTCTAAGATTTGTTTTACAAATGTTGAACTTGAAAGTAAGTTTAGTTTCCTTACTGTTTGGCACAATAAGCAGACAGACTAGTGTGAATGAAATCCTTTTTTTCTTGGTTGGAATGCCTGTTATACATTATAATTATTTTCTTTTCATGAAAAAGGTTACTATCCTCATGCTCACATTTCATTATTGAGATAAAGTTTCATTATTTAAAAATAAATAGAAGTTACTTCCTGTATTGTTTCCCCTGTTTATAAATCAAGCTCATTATTGGTGGGTGAATATATATGAGCAGAATATAATTTTGTTGAAATTATTGTGCATTGGTAAATGCTTTATTATATGATTCCATATATTATCTGAAGGTGACTTCACCATGAAATGAGAAGATAATTTTTTAAAGTGAAGACATACATCTTGACACATCTCAGGTAGAGTCCCAAATGGCAAGAAGTTGTGCTAATCCACACCAGAAAATCAATGTTAGGTGTTTTCATATGAACACCGAGCCATGGTGGCACAATGGGTGAAACCCTTGTGTCGGTGCCAGCTAAACTGCTGACCTGAAGGTTGTTGGTTCAAATCCGTGAGACGGGGTGAGTTCCCGTCTGCCAGCTCCAGCTTTCCATGCGGGGACATGAGAGAAGCCTCCCACAGGATGGTAAAACATCCGAGCATCCCCTGGGCAACATCCTTGCAGACAGACAAGTATCTAACATCAGAAGCGACTTGCAGTTTTTGACACGAAAAAAAAAATCTCAACACCAAGAGGTATTTTGTAAAGTGAATGAGTTAATTCAAGGTTAACTGCCCATTCAAGGCAAGGCCAACTCAAAATAGTAGGCATTACAACATGTTGTTGTTTTTCTAGTACCAGAAGCAGTTGCTAATTTTCCTGCTTGTCAGATTCCCATAGGTAAGTGATTTGATGCAGTGAATGTTTGGCTATACAGGCTTCGATCTACTTTGGCGTTTCTGTGGTTTTTTAACTTTGAATATGTTTTAATGGATTTTAACTGTGATTTTTTAAATACAGTTTATACTTAATTCTGTTTTAATGTTTGCATATTTATATATTTTAAATTGTATGCTAATGCTTTTATGTCAAGCCGCATTGAGTCCCCTTCGGGAGAGTTAAAGTGGGGTATAAATATAATAATAACAATATAATAATAATAATAATAATAATAATAATAATAATTCTTACATATTTATGTTGCTAGTGTTACTTGGAAAGTCCTCCTTTCATACACCTGTTACTTTTAACCATGAGCTAAAAACAGGAGCAAATAATGCAAATGTCCTTGGTAATCAAAAAGATAGGGTACTTCTGAGTGCTGGTTCTGCTTCATCATGATTTAATTGCTTGGAAACCCCTACCATTAAACTCCTAATTATTGCCTTTGTATAGGTAGGTAGGCCTGTGTGCCTTTTACTTATTGCCTCAATATAGAAGAATCCTCATCACAAAACAATCTAATTCAAAACATTGTTGGACAACGCTAAAGGTTCCAGAGCATCACCTCACCATTTATTTATTTATTTGTGTATTTTATTTACTTCGCTTATATACCGCAATTCTCAGCCCAGGGGCGACTCATTGCTCTGTTATTGGTGACTTCAGCACATCATTAAATTGATTCTGCTTTGAAGCAATGTTCCAAGCTGTGTCTTTAAGGCCCATGTGCTTCCACCAAGGGAAATGAGTATTCAGTATAATGATGTTTTATGGCACAAATGTGACATAGAGGAACAAGAGGTATAATGAGAAAGAAGCACCAGTGCAGCAGCAATAGAAACACAGTTTTGCTTTGGGCCTGTGGTTGGATTTCTTAAACAAAATCTGCCATACCCCTGATTCTGATAAAGTAGGGATGTACACAGTGTATCTGTACATAGATGGTAGAGTGGGGCAATCGCAAGATCTGGCTCCACATCCAGTTCAGTCCAATTTGAATCTTCAATCCAAGTCAAGCTTTAGAAATCTGAAGGCTAATGCTCAAAATCCCCAAATTATCATAACGTTTTTTCTTCTCCGAATTAGATGACATTTTCATGTATAGCCACCCCTAAGGTTTGCTATAAACCTGCCAAGGCTACCATGTCACAGATGAACAAATACAGTGAATTTGGCAAAAGAACAGATTTTCCAATTGAAGAGTATCTCCCCAAAATGATATGTTTATTTGCCTATGTTTCTTATGGAATCCTTAAAACGTGGTGATTACCCTTTTCATACATGGATTTTGAAGCAATTTATATGAAAATGGCACACGTGGTAGATGTGTTCTGAGGCAAAAAAAATGTGCAAAATTTCAGAAAGTGATGTAAGGCCTCTGAATTAATGGTACCGAAAACTAATATATGGCTTTTCAAAGAAGCACTAGAAGAATGGTCATCTCATGGCTCCATTCTTGCTCCATCTTAAAAAAAACACTAATTGGAAACCCTCTTGTAAAATAAGAGGGAATTAGATTAGACATCAGGCTTGTCAATCACTCAGTGCTATTGTTTCCTGCCCATCATTTCCTCAACCTTAGAGTTTTCACATAAACAAAACAAATACATTTTCATCCTGGTTTTCTTAATCTTACATGGACCACAGGCTGAAATCTAGCTTCAATTAAAGTATGTTTAGGGGGGAAAAATCTACATCATCTTGGGAAAGCACCAATATTGGTCAAAAATGGCATGATCTGAGGTTCACCTGACTCTGATGTATCTCCTTACTACATCAGATGAGCACATTTACCTGTATTGATAATGTTTGCCTGTTTTATGGTGCAGTTACTGGCAGTGTATCAGAAAAAAATAATATCTTACACTTTTCAAGTGATTCTAAGATGGATCAGGCTTACCTTTCACAGAGGCTCTGATGATCTGCTGAACTTGGCACCTGCTCTGCTTTCAGTATTACAGTTTAAAACAAAGTACAGCTTTCCCCACATAGCATCCTGATTAAACAAATTAACTATGGCATTGACTGCAAATGTACACACTAGAGTCTGAAAATGAACAGATACAATGGCCAAGTCTCTATTTAATTTTAATTAAATTTCATTCTGTAGCTCAATTAATCCACATCTCCAAATGTCAGCAGGACCTAGGCAAATGGAATGACATCTGCTGCACTGCACACTGACTATAAAACCTTCACTGCACGAAAAAGCCCTGGAAGCATACCAGAAAACATGAAATATCTTCACTAACATATAGAGGTCTAACTTGGAATCAGGTTATCATAAAAAGAAAGATTTCAAAAACAAATAATATTACTGTTGTTAGTATATTGATAGGAAGGCAAAATGAAGAAGATCCAATCAGAAGTGATCAGTTGAGTAGAAAAATACATTCATTTCCCATGCTCATTTTTCATCTCCAGGTAATACTGTTACTTTGGAATATTATGTTGTCATTATTGAATATAAGTACAACTTTGTTCAATTTTAACATACTTGTAAGTGAAGCTTTTACTAATTTGTGCTCTTGTGATAAAGCCAGAATTTTCTGAACAAAATAATAAGAGCAACAAACATTAATGGAATTCTGAATGTTAATGTACGTTCTAAAAAATCTTCTAACATTTAAAAGGAATATCTAGAAATGTAAAAATTTCTCCCATCATATGACAATAGCTGCGAGGATAATATACATGGAATATGGAAGACAATATTTATTGCAATACATTTCAAACTATTCAGTCATATTAATGGCTCTTTTCTCCAGTGAGACACATAACATGATGTTACCTTGAAGAATATCTTAATCCGTGCTATGGTATTTCTACAGCCAAGGCTACCATAAAATAGGCTGAAAATGGCACAGGCGGTAGGCTTCTTGGGATTATACTAGAATACCGATTACAATATTTCAGTAAGCTTTTTTTAATTAACTCACTCTATGTGTCTTAAATATGATGCTAAGAACACCTAGACTTGCTTTTCTGGAACTTCCATCTGGGAGTTACCATCATAGAGGCAAACTCAACATGAGCTGCACTCACATTGGTTATTACTACTCTTGAATTTGAACATCTTGATTGGGTCTATTTACTTGCAAAGTACGAAATGTAACATCAGCTTCTGAAGTATAAAAAGTCACTCAGAGTAACTACATGCAGTCAGACTGGGGCAAAGTTTTACACAGAAAGCTCCAATGATATAAATTCCTAAGAAACACACAAGGTTGAAGTTGGAATACTGCCTTCTGCAGATATGTCAACTCCCGTTTTTTTAGCATCTAGCACAAATTAAAGAAGCAGACATTGATGGAGATATTATTTATTTTGCTCATTGATATCCTATCTTTCCCCAATATTGAGACTCAGGTCCAGTCTACACTGACCATTTAAAGCAGTTCGAAGCTAGTTAGCTTCAAGCTGTGGCAGCTAAACAACAAACACTGAGGAAAGCGTGTGAAAGAAAGTTCTTAATGCATATGGTTGTGATTTGGGTAATCACAATCCAGGCCTCAAACTGGTTCCAGGATTGCCTATGTAATCATCTGTGAAGCAAAACCACTTTCTTCAATATTGATTTAAAACTGACTAAAGTGATCAATGTAGATGTGCCTTCAGAATGACTTACAAATTCTTAAAACAAGAACAGGTTAAAACACCTGTAATATATATAGAAATTATATTAAAGAGCAATGAAAAAATATGTATGATTAAAACCATTTTCAAAATACTGCACTGACTATTAAATAATAACTGCACACCATTAAAAACCAGCCTGTTGGAATAGGAAACATTTCACTTACTTACTTTCACAACCCAGACAGTTTGAATGACGAATTTAAACTTCCATTCTATGTCTAACTTTTGTTTTGTGTATTTGATATGTATTTTATGGAAATATGTTTTAATATGTGATGAGAGGCAGATAAAATTATGATTATTATGATTATGATTACAGAAGGAGAGCAAGGAGAGTGTCATCTTAGACTCCCCAGTGAGGGAATTCTGAATTCTGGGAGGAGCCACTCAGGCTGCCTTTTCCTTTTCTACCTACCAACCATGTCTAGAGAACTACTATATCATCATCCAACAGTACCATATATGGTCTAAAACCTGCCATCACAGAGGTCCTTCTTAAAAGAACAAACCAAACCTGAGATCTAGATCTGCTTATAGTAACATGTATCAACATTCAGTCTGTTCACAACTTTGTTTAACTGTTTGGAGACACAAACTGTTATTTCCAAACATAATCACAGTGAGAGTTCCAGGAGAAACATGTAAACTTCCAATACAATGATCAAGAGTTTTGATGAATCTATAGGTCTTCTGGCCTATTAACACTCAGTCCAAACTTTTTTTTTCTTTTTGAAACAAAGCATCACGATTTTATTTTTTCTTGGATAGAAGTTTCTCTCACAGCCATTTCTCCAAACTAAATTGGATTGTAACCCTTTGGGCAATATGTTTTGGCCTTTCACATCACTATCACAGCTTTCATTCTTTGTCAGTGTGATCATTGTTGGTGGACTAGTATTTTGAGAGTATTTTGAATCACTAGCTTCCTGTAGTTTGAAGATACTTAACCTTGAACTTTGTACTTTTGTATCCATTACATCTGCAAATTGAGTGTCCAGACTTGAGTTGTGTTCTTCATTAGCCCTAATTTGAATTCTGACAGTTGTTTCACAGTTTCAAGTAAGATAGGAAATAGTTTTGCCTATCTCCCAAGAAAACTCAAAAACTGCTCTAATTCCCTCTCATTCTACAATCTTGATGCTTGTTATGTCGTCTTGGTGGTATACTGCATTATTATGTACCCCAAGACATTTTTTCTTTGTTATGCAGGACTGAGAAGGAGTTTCCACACAATGCTTCTACAAACTGGTCATGGAGATGGTTTTATTAACTTGCTGCATGGCTTGATTTCCTGTTCTCTTGTCACATTCTTGATGGAACAATTCATTGAGGATTTTTCAAATTTGCAGACCTTTCAATATATAACTCTTATTTCTATAATTATTTTTACTTCTAAAATCACCATTTAGTTTATGTCTAAAAGTTCATTAGTACTTCATTTTCCCTGAAATATAAACCAACAATTACTAAGACAATCCACTGATAGATTCTGAACCTAAGAGCTTACATCCAGGTTACCTGAAGAACTGTGCCTTCCCATTTGAAATATTTAAACATTGAGATCTTTTGGGGAAGCCCTTTCCCCAGTTCCATTATACTTATAGGCACATGTGATGGGGACAAGAGAGAGTATGGCTGTGACTATCAGTAGTACTAGCATTTGTATTGCACTTTTGTTTTTGTACCTAGACTCTGAAACATTCTTTTTAACAATGCTAGAACCTGTCTTTGTTGTCCTTAGGTGATTTAAAAAAATGGCAGGATTTCTTTACAAGAAAATAATTTTTCATATTGTGCTATACTATTCCATTTCTTGTCTTTTTAACTGGTTTGTTTTAAATTGTTTTAATTTTATACATAGCTTAATTCTATTTGAATAGTTTTGTTTCTACCTGTACGCAGTATCTGTATTGGCTTTAATTTTGATAGGCTCCCTTGAATCTTGTCAAATCCAGGCTATGGAACAACATTATCAACAATAGATGATAGAAAACCATTACATAATCAATTGTGGATGCTCAATATTAAATATGTTAATGATTTGCACAGGGAAAAATTCAACAAAATTGTATCCTTGATCTGTAGGTTGTTTGTTGGTTAGCAAATGGACCGTGTAAAATAAGGTTTGTTGACCTGCAGCATTATTTGTTCATACAGTAGAGTCTCGCTTATCTGACATAAACAGGCCAGGAGGATGTTAGATAAATGAAAATGTTGGATACTACGGAGGCTTCTGGGAGTTGAAGTCCATATCTCTCCCTTGGCAGGGGTCAGTAGTGAGTGAGTTCTCCTTCTGTTTGGTTTTCCAGCTACCTACAGACCCACCACCAAGACACTACACCTGGAGGACCATCATCCTCGGGCTACGAAGGATCGCCTAACAATGCATGCAAACACATACACCCAGTTGAAAAGTCATTATCTTTATTTAATAAAAAATCATTAAGAGACATTATTTCACTTTTCCTTTGGTTCAACAGAAGTTTTCAAATATGCACACTGTTTCTAAGTGAGAAGGAAAACCACAGTCTGCCAGAAACAGCAGGCCATACATGAAAAAGTTTTCTCCTGGTGAGGAACTTTGGGAACATTGATAGATATCCTGCAAAGTTAGAAGATGTAAAAAAGAATACTAGATGAATATCTATCAGGTCAGGATTAAATCTCAAGGGCACTAGTTTTGCCTGACTAGCATAGCATGAAATGTAGAAACTAGAAATTATCCCACATTTTTGCACTGTTTTCAGCTTTTGTTTTGAGATAAAAGTATAAATACATATATTCATTTTTAATTATTTGTTGAACAAAAGGCAATAAAATGATATGCAGAGAATCAAAGATAGCTTCCTAACTCAGAACAATTGACAAGAGGTTTTTTTCTCAATTGGGTACCTAAGATTGTAGCACCGTCTTTGTAGAGCTGTCAAAAATAAAGTACAGCACCCCTGGAGCTACCATACTTTGTTCCAAAGAAGAAAAGCATATATTCTGTTCTATAATTCAGCAAGATCTTATGTCCATTATCTCCCCTACCTCCATCATCTTAAGTTCTGTTAAAGCCAGGATTTGTGGGACATGTTATTTCAATGGATTGTTTCAGTACAGTTGCTGTACTGATAGGTATAGAATTCATTTTTTCAGAGCTTTAACGTTTATTTTCTGTGTTAGGAGAAGCTTTGGCACAATATCAAAGGAAGTATTTGTTCACTTATATTAGAAGCATTCAAACTTTGGCAGCTGCATTTTCTTTTCTTTCTAGCACTCTGGGCAGCACAGGATTCACCCGGATTACACTATTATTCAATCTTTGTCTTCTTAACCATTTTGGTTAAAGAGGAATGCCTATATTCCAAGCCCATTCAATCCTTGAATCCTATAAGAAAGGCTATCAGTTAATGACGTACACTTGATGTAGATTTTAAATAGACAGATAAATACACAAATGGCTTTACTTTTCTCATCTTACTGTATAAGAAAACCCTGTGCCAAAATATTCACTAAGCACTGAGTGATATTTATGGGAACAAGAGAATTCATTGGCATGTAGCAAGGAGGAACTACTTACTATCACATTTAGAGGTTGTAATGGCTGCCTCTGCAAAGTCTGTAGATGTTAATATTCCCTGTGCTTCTATTTTGGATTTCCAAAAAACTGCCCCACAACATCCCCTGCTGTTGGTGACACTGTAAAATTTCAGGTAATGAGGTATGGGGCTCACTCAGGCTCTTTACATGCCAAGTAGAGGAAAATTAATTTTAATGCTAAAAAGATGAGAGTGTTGGTGCAGACGGTCACTAAATGCGACCAGCTGCTATATGATACTAGAATCTGGAACAGGAATCCTATTATAAACTAAAGAAGTGCAATAGGTTCTTGTACTCCATCAGTACTTTCTGATGCTGAGAAAAAGACAGAAGAGAATTCGAAATCTGCTTTAAACTACTTCTATTACGTTCGCTAGTTAAGAAAAAAGTACTTGAAACAAAGATGCACTTCTGTAACGAAAACCTTTTTATAGAGATAATGAAAAGGGTACAAAGTGTGTGCACACTTACAAGATTTCCAGATCTCTTTATCAGGCATTATGTTTTATAATGTAGGTTTGAGGAATGGGAAGGATGTAAGGAAGGGAAAAATGTGCATGATGTTCAAGTTATGGTATCTGCTCAAGGACAAAAGTTGGAAAGAAGGAGAAGAAATCTGCAGGCTTAATCCAGATATGTTATTTTAATCACTTTTGCTGGGAGCAAGAAGTACAGCTTGAGTTTCATATAGATATAGATGTAGATATGGATGACACCTAGTTCTACTGTTCAATTCCATTTTAATTAGGAGAAGCTCAGCAAATGATTAGCCTCAATACAGTGGTGAGGTGGGTGCACAGACTATAATTAAATCATGAAAGATTGGGTAAATACGTAATTCTCAGATCATAATTCAAGAATTAGGCAGTTAGGTTGTTTTATATGGGGTTAACATTGCCTTTTGAAGAGCAAGCATATAGTTTCAGAGTACTCATTTATTAATATGTAAGCAGCTATGAGTCCCAGTCTTGTGAGAAAGATGAGATATAACTAACATTAATAAATAATAACAAATGATTCAAAGCTGTCACAAAAGGACCAATGTTCCTGGACAATGATAGTCCACCCATAGAAGGTTATGCTCTGAAACGCTCCTGATTACACCATTACAATGTATCCTATATAAGACTTTCTTTGATGACAGCCTGGAGGCTGAGGCTAGTACGGAACATAAGGTGAGAGAGAAGAACATACTATATATATTCTGAAATGTTTGCACTATGTGCCTGTGGACCACTGATGTCAACTCAAATCTGGCCATGTAGACATCAATCAATAAAAATCTGGGAATTGGGCCAATCACTCCATTACGTACAGTAATCTAGTTTTATCTGTGAGCATGTGCCTTCAAGTCACCTGTAGACGTATGATAACACCATTAATTTTATAGTTTTCTTTGACAAGGAATACTCAGATAAAGTTTTGCTAATTCCTTCCTCTGAAATAAGGTATTTGTTGGCGGACTCACATCCAAGTACTATCCAAGATCAGAAAGGATCTGCTGCAAGCTTTGAAACTGCTGAAAAAACAAGTACCCCCATATATGTCCTGCATAAGCTGAGGACAGACTCGGGGAATCCAAATTATAGATTTTGATACAACCCATGGATATGTCAAGGGTCATTCCACAAAGAAGGGAAAACACTGATGTTGCCTCAGGGGGCCTATCACCCCTGGACACTGCATTTAAATTTCCCTTTCCAGTCATTTAAAAAAGCCAAAATCAGTGCCATGGCAGAAAAAGCAGGAGGAGGTTAGTGTTCTTATAGGTTTTTCTGGGATGGACTAAGAAATTGTCTCCCATGCCCAAGCCAGGAGCAGGGATTGTTCCTTTTCTGATAAGAGTTAAAGTATAGTACTCACATTGAGCGCCATGGATAAGTTGATTCAGATTTTTGGGATTGATTTTTTCATAAAATATTTACACTTATACATGAGTATATAGAGTAGCTGTAGGATAACACTGCAGTACACATCAACTGGGGGTAAGCCCTCTCCTAGATAACATCACTGATTAATTTTATTAATTGCCTAAATTTTAGAGCAACCAATCAATCAACAATATTATTGACAATTTCAATACATTTTGAAATGATGGGGTAAAAAGCACTTTCCCCTTCATGAGTGAAGACATAAGTATTGCACATAAGATATGTAAGTATATTTGTGTATGTGTAATATATATATTATATTTATCATACTTGGCTATTTTAAATATTACATTTATTCAAACAATTATTGTAACTTGTGCTTCTCAATTTCCTTTTAAATGTCAACTTTTAAAGGACACTCAACTAAACACTTGGGAAGCATGATGTGGAATAGTGCTGGCGTGGCCCAGGAACAGTGGTTCTCAATTTATGAGTCCCTAGGTGCTTTGGTCTACAATTCACAGAAATCCCAGCCAGTTTACCAGCTGTTAGGATTTCTGGGAGTTGAAAGCCAAAACATCTGGGGACCCACAAGTTGTGAATCACTGCTCTAGAAAGAGGCCTCTCATCTCCGTATGTGGGGATATACTTGTCAATTAACTGCATTTTATTCAGAGCCCAAACCTTTAGGTCAGAAGATAGTATTCCTTGGATTGTCAAGGGTGGTTCCTTGTGATGGCAGAAGCAGAAAGACAAGGATAGGGACAGGGGAGCCTAACTGTTTTTGGATCAGATGAAAACAGGCAAGTGAAATCAGGCACAACGAGAATCCAGGTATATGGTCCCAGAGGCAGAGAGAAAATCAATTTTTACCATTAGGTAGGTAACTTCACACATTCAAAATGGGTAACATTAAAAAGCCAAAATCAACAGGAATACAGTCTTTAGAATAAGAACAATACACTAAAAAGGAGTATTAAGGAAACAGAATGGGAACAAGCAATAAATAAATAAAATTATAAGCTTATATAAAAAAATAACGTTTTCCAACACAACGTGCAGATAAACAGGAAGACAGTTATAAAGTTGGAAACTCATGCATTAGGCTTTTTCACATAGAAAGCTATCACATTGCTATCAGCAATCAGCAGTATAAGCAAGAGGACCTCATCAGGCAATGATCCCTCAAACAGCTTTGTTCCAAGCTGCTTAGGATTTTATATCATATCTTGCATTATGCTTGTAAGTGAGCTGAGAGTGCCTAATAAGATTGTAAACTAGCAAAATAAGTACTAATTTAACAAAAATATTTAATTCCTCCCATCATTTGCCTCAGAGAGTTCCCAAAACAATTTAATCTTTCAAACTTCTCAGTTTATTCGAAATAACTGATATTGATACTATACGACTTAATGCTTTTTAATTATGCTTTAGAGGTCTTCTGAAGGTGCATATACAAAATTATAGAAGCATAGTAAAATAATATAGAGTAATTTTAAAATGTTCTATGCAGCATATTTGAAATTAATATATCTGGAAATAATATTTTACAAGATTTGGCTGGAAGCCTATGGTATAACAGCTTATAACTCATTTATACCTTATTAGACATTTCCCTTTCTTTCATAATACTATTCATCTACCCTACACTTCATGCTCAAGTCATGCAGATTGGAGTTGACTCTCAATTACACAAAGTCTTTCTCCAAAGATGACAGTCCAAATACAGTAGAGATAAAATACATCAAGGTTTGAAATAGGTCCGTTCAGCCCCAGTGCCGCTTCATCATGAAATGATATAATTCACTGATGCCTCTGCCTAGCCTAACATATGTTCTATTCACAGCCTGCGTCATTCTTCATTTGTAATTATTTCCTTTTTTTAAACCCATCTTGTAATACTTTGCTTGGCTGAAGACAAATACTGAAAAGCAAAAGAAGTATTATCATATGATGACCTGTTCCAGGGTATTAAGCCCCTGTCAAGGTTTGATTCTAACATGGGGTATCGATGACAGTACATCAATTCAAGCATCATGTCCTGAATTAGACTATATTAATTATCGCTTGAGTGCAGGGTGCATGAAAGTGCTGTTTCATTGACTAAAAAGATTTGACTGAATAAAAATCCATTTCTCATCTGGTTGCTTATGGATAAAGACATTTGTTCTCTTTGCCTTGGATTGCTCTTTATTAAATATGATATTTATAAGATTGTTTGAATAAATTGTCTCAACAACAAGTATTTTAAAACAAAGAAAATTAAATGAGTTGTCGATTGATGGCAAGCATTTAATCATGTAGTATAATAAATACTTTCATTGACTAGTATGTTAAAGTTTAAAAAGTAAATGTGAAAATGTATTAAAATACATTAATATATTATAAATGAACAGGTATGCACACACTGTAGATACATACAGCCCCCTAAACTAAAACAAAAAAGCCCTCCAAACATCTGAAATACTATGCAAGGTAAGCTGTACAAACATTGGTTCTAATGACTATTACTTAAGTATTTGAAATTAGAGCCAGCATGATGTGGTGCTTTCAGTGTTATACAACAACACTGAAGATAAGGGTTCAAGTCTCCGCTCAACATGAAACCCACTAAGTGATCTTGGGCAAGTTGAAGGTCAAAACATCTGGGGACCCACAGGATGAGAACAGATGAGCCAAATGGAAATGATAGATAGAACCAGAATGTGAACTGGGTCATAGGGTCTCTGTGTGTCAAGTTTGGTCTTGATCAGTCATTGGAGGAGGGTTGCAGCAGTCTTGGGAAGTGAGTGAAGGTACTGCAAGTCCCATCATCCATAGTCTGTCCTCCTTTAAACAGCACCAGGATGTAGAATGGGTCATGGGGGCTCTGTGTGCCAAATTTGGTCTTGATCAGTCATTGGTTGAGGGTAACAGTGGTCTCAGAAAGTGAGTGTAGGTACTGCAAGTCCCATCATCTGTGGTCCATCCTCCTCCAAACAGCATCAAGATTTAGAGTGGGTCATGGGGGTTCTGAGTGCCAAGTTTGGTTTTGATCAGTCATTGGATAAGGTTTGCAGCAGTCTCAGAAAGTGAGTAAAGGTAGTTCAAGTCCCATCATCCATGGTCCGCCCTCCTCCAAACTGCAGTAGGATGTAGATTGGGCCATGGGGGCTCTGTGTGCCAAGTTTGGTCTTTATCGGTCTTTGTTGGAGGCCAGAGTGGTCTGTGGGAATCAAAGGGTTTGAAAGTACTACAAATCCCATCATCCTTTGTCCGTCCTCCCCCAAGCATCACAAGGTCATAAAGTGGTTATGTGTGCCAATTTTGGTCCAGGTCCATCGCTCGTGTGGGTCACAGTGGCCTGTGAAAGTAGGAGCCAATCAGAAAGCTGCTACATACACACATACCCACATACAAACATTCACTTTTATTATTATTATTATATATACTGTGTTATAATTGGACTGTTATATGCACTGCCTGGCTTACCGGGCAAGGCCTGTTGCAGTGGGGGGCGCCATCCTGCCGGCCATGTTGGCGGCAGGGGGCTTCTTCCTCCCAAAAGCCCCCTGCACAGCGGGAAATTTTCCTGTCACTTGGGCCTGCTGGCCAACCAGTGGCCGGCCCTGCCCCACCCGCAGATTGGCCAGGACCGGCCTCCACCTTTGCCCAGCAGCAAAGGGGCTGCTCGGGGCACTTGGCAGGCAGCGGCCTGCTTCTTCTTGCCTCCCACCCACCCTGCATGCATGTTTGATGTTTGATTTGGCTACAATTAGTTCTGTTATTGTTAGCTCATCACAACTTCAGTTGGCATGTGGCATGGGCCTTGGATCTGGTATCCTTTACCCCCCCCCCCCCAGCAGAAGGGGGGGAACACACGGTGGTTCTCAGGGGTGCTGAGTATCATAGCCCAGTATTGTGCTGGTAGCATCCAGACGTGTTTAGTGATATTGGTCAGCAGCGGGCTGACCGATCTTGATCCAGAATCCATGCCTGGCAGCCAACCCTGTGTTACTGTAATCAATAAACAAATTGTGGCAATTGTCTTCCCAACTTGGTGTCTGTGTCATCTTTGGCCTGCTGGCGGGAGGTGTGTTGCCCATCCACACATATATGTTATTATGTCTCTAACTTTGTTTTATTGCGTGAATTTTGTTGAATGTCCTAGGCTTGGGCCCTCTTGTAAGCCTCCCCTAGTCTCTTCGGGGAGATGATGGTGGGTTATAAAAATAAATTTGTTGTTGTTATTAAATTTGAAAATCTAATATCATATTATATTAAATATATAGTGATATATATTTAATTTTTGCCCCCATCTCCAACTCAGCCACCTTTAGACAAGGAATGGAAGCTACTATGACTATGGATGCAACACATCATGTCAAACATCATTTTTTTCAGAAGCATAACTTGAAGATGGAAGAGTTTCCAATCCAATCATCATGACCTTAATCCTCTAACCAAATGCTATGTTTGTTAAAGAAACCATCATACCTCACCAGCATGTATAAATATAATATGCAAAATGAGCTTCAATAAAAAGGACCAGTCCTCTAAATTTGATGTAACATAATCCAAACCACAAAAGGCAAAGTGTTGGCAAGGCTAGGCTGGCCTTAAATCGGTTTATTACTATTGTATTATAATTCTCTTAAATGGGAAATGAGCAAGGTAGTCCAATTAATTGACAGGTTATGTTGTTATTTAATTTATGGATGTATAATATAATTTTGTCTTAGATGTTGGTTTATTTTGGGATGTGTTTGGTTCATTATTTGTACTTGTATTTATGAATGTACTATGGCATTGAATGTTTGCCATATTTGTTGGAATCCGCCCTGAGTCCCCTTGGGGAGATAGGGTGGAATACAAATAAAGTTTGTTTGTTTGTCTGTTTTTTTATATTATTTAGTATGTTTTGAACAACATTCAACTCAACTTAAAAGGGGGGGAAACCCTTTAAAAATTGAAACAGCTCCCCTGCATTCAAACTATCATGTAAATACCTCAAACTTGTTTTAGATGTCAATATGCGTATGTGTGTGTATGAGAAAGAAAAAAATTGAAATAAATTTTACCCATTGCTAGTTTTTGGAAACAAAGGCCTCTCCTTGGCCCAAATCATATGAAATTACATAAGGAAAGTATGAGGGGACTGTTGGCTTCAAGTAATACCTGGGACTGCATGAAGGAGCCATGAGAATTTCACATTAACGTATCATCTGGAAACACTCCATGTGAAGTGGCCATACACCATACAAAACAGTTCTGCATCTTTGTCATGAGGAGGTCACAACATGTACAAAAAATCCACTCAACAAAATAGGAGAAACCAAAAAGCTCAATATGCTCACAAAGAATTCAGATATAATTAGCATTGCATTCTGTATTAGTATTTTACTATCTACAAAAGCTTGCTATTTTTGACATCACCTCAGTACAGATTGCAGATATGGCCTCACAGATAATCTGAATGCAGCAGCCAGCTCTGCACAGTTGGCATATTCATGAAAATCCACTAGCATATATAAACAATATAACTTTCTCTATTTTGCAAAAACATAGAGTGCAAGTAACAAGGGTGACCTCCAGTGTACAGCAGGTTTACATCACTGCATGCTAGTTATAGCTGAATAGATTTACTGCTCTCTTGGAAACTGGCATGAAATGCTGTAGATTTTACTGTGAGCATCCTAGAAATCCTGTGATATGTAGCTGAACAGAAATATAAATAGAAATATGGAAATAAGAATACAAGATCTATTCCAGTGACTTATAAAAATAATGTAAAGAAGGATTTCTAGGTTTTTAGCTGCTTTTAAAAATTTAACAGCATATAATACTTGAAGGTAAACATGACTTTTTATATTAAGAAGCAATGAATTTTATGGGATCAGGAGAAAATATATTTCCAAAGGCTCATCTAACTTTCAAAAAAGTCTGGTTATTTAATACAAACTTATTATCACGTAATGATCAAATTACAGGACATCATATTTATTGATCTGTTGACCAATAAAAGTCTTTCTAGTGTTATGATATTAGCATGCATGTTTAGATATGCCAGGATAAGTGTGGGAAAGCATAATATGGGGAGCAGATGCCCACAACTCTCTATGTTCAGTAGACAATGGGGCTGCGTCCAGAGACTTGATATCATCTGGTCCCTGATTGAAGGATTTCTATTTAATACTTGGGAACCTGATATTTCCTATCACTGACTGGAGAGAACAGTGAGGATCCTTCCACCCACATTGATTGCCACGTGTTAGGAAAACAGCATTTTGTGGAATACTTCTCCTCTTGTCTGTTAATTCCAAGGGATTCCTAGGCTTGGAGATGAGAGAGACTTGGCCAGAAGTCTTTACGGGACAAATAGAGAGGCTCATTGCTTGGCATAAATTGGCCATACCTCCTGCATTGATTTAAAAATTGGAGAGCCATCCTGAGTCACAAGGCCATTTCACATTATCTAAGCATGTTATTCCAGTTCAGCTGCAATGGCTGCATCCTATGAAGTTGTGGGGTTTGTAATTTTGTAAGGAACTGGAGCTCACCGCCTGGGATAAACATTTTTAAAAATGCCCCTCCCTAAATTGTCAATCCCAGAGTTTCACAGGATGTTGTCATGGCAGTTAAAGTGGAATACAGAGCTCTAATTGTGTGGTTGAAAGGGCCCACAGGAGGTGGCATTTGTCTTAAGACCACATTCATATCTCCCAGGAGTAGAATTTAAACCTGTATTTCCAGCTTTTTATTATACTGATCTTTCCCGCTGAGCAATCAAGCACTTACAATGTTGCCTCTTGTGACTCTTTTCCTTGCTTATGCTGTCTTCATTCTTCTTCCTTGCAAAACCTTCCAGCTCCCCCACAGTTATATCTGCTTTGTCTGTGTGGAATTGCTCCTCCTGCAATGAGATCCATACCTCCTTGCAGAGGTCTAGCCTATGGTTTATATGTAGAGGCCACCTAAAATTTGGGCTAGATTGGTGACTGTTATTTTGAGAGAAGTGGCACCTTTTCCTTCTTTATCTGCGTCCGTGACTTTGTCCCTGCCAAAAGAATTAGTACAGACTGTGTTTGCAATGGTAAGGGTTTCTCAGGAAATCCATAAGCATACATTCAGAAGTTTCTACCTTTCTGTCCATAAGGTTGTGAAGGAATATGCTTATATCTGAAAGATCTTGGACTGATTGATACTGACTTAGTAGGCATGCACATAGAGGTATCTACAGTGAGCCCTACAGATTCATGTGGTTCAGTTCTGGGATCCCTATAGATCAGTGGTTCTCAACCTGGGGTCCCCAGATGTTTTTGGCCTTCAACTCCCAGAAATCCTAACAGCTGATAAACTGGCTGAGATTTCTGGGAGTAGTAGGCCAAAAACATCTGGGGACCCCAGATTGAGAACCACTGCGATAGATAGTAAAAAAGACGGATGGTTGCACGCCATATTATTAAATGGTAATTACATGCAGGCATCTGCCATGACTCCAATATGCATTCACATGCATATTGCAGCCATTTTACATATGGGTCACAACTATCCACAGTCAGCTGAAATGGATCGGGAGACCATATTAGGAAGGTCTACTTTACAGCTTCCTCTTGGAAGACCATCTGAGCACAGTATATTTGGGGGGACGGACGACTAAAATTGCTTGAATATATGCCATATAAAACATAAAGGAATCCGTTAGCATCTTTGCATTTGATGAAGTGGACTATGTTTATGCTACACATTTCTTCTTACTCTTTAGTTTCAAATCTGTTGGTGGATTCCTTAATTTATGCTAAAACAGACTGGTGAGGTTATCAATTTGACTGATGCTTTTCATGATTGGCTAATTTGAGGAGCATCCTTTTTAGTGATGAGACAGAAAGGATAAGAGTCCAGCAATTTTTACTCAGAAGTAAACCCAGCTACTTCAACAGGATTTCTAAGTAAATATGCCTAAGCTATGCCACTTTTAAAAACACATAGCTTAGATGTATGCCTATAATTTGCTGATTTTGTTAGGTGTCAGTTTTTCTGAGGTGTCAGTCATGTCTTGAGTTTTAAGAAAGGACTTCTCTCTCTCTTCCTCTCTCTTCCTGTGTATAATTTTTACTCTCTCTCTTTTTAAATATTTTATTAGTGGGTTTTTTGTACATAAGTGGGGGGGGGAGTGGGGTTAAAAATAAGAAAGAAAGAAACTTTTTAAAAACCTGGGGAAATAAAAACACGGGGATAGAGAAGGGTAGATAGGGGTAGGTTCTACTCTCTTAGTACTGTACTTTGGCAAAACCTGCAGGTTCTCTAAATGAGACCCCCTTTCTCCTTCCATGTATCAGGAGACCATTTTAATTCACTCAAACTAAATTCTCCAAGGGCCTGGTATATATGGTTACATAGGAACCAATATCCCAGCTATCAGTTTTCATACAGCTTAGCTGGACCTTTACATTACTTGTGCCCCACATTTATTGTTCTTTCATTGCAACTGTCAGCTTTTCCTGACAGCACATTATAGAGCACATGGTTACAAAGTCGGTATCAATCAGTCCGAGATCATGCAGATATAAGTAGCAGGCTATTGATAATGGGTCTGAAATCAAATCATTCTGGCTTAAAGCACAAGATTCGTAAAACCGGCTAACCCTGTGGGAGCTCTCTTTTGCTTCCAACTATTAGAAAGTATATGAAGCACCTTCGATTACTTACTGCTTTTAGAACAGCTAAAATAAACGTATTAGATGCAAGCGCATAGATGTAGTTATATATCCAGAGAGCAGCGATTAATAAGCCTTTTATTGTATCTTCCTTATACTACTCGCAGCTGAAATATCGTACAATATCTGCCATTACATTAATGCTCCTTTCCCACCACCATCACCACCACTGACTACAGCAGTTTTGTTGTGCTTTGAAAACGTCTTACTTCAAAAAGCACTTCAAACTTGATATGGCCATTTAAGAGGAAAAGTGAGAGAATGTGTCTAGTTTAGAGGAGCTCTTCACTAAAACTGAAAGCACCCTGTTAAAAACAAAAGGATCTAATTTGTCCCAGGCATAAATAATAAAAGAAAACAAGAGTTGCATGCAAATTTAGTAACATAAAATTTGAGGTGATAAACAGAATGGAGTCTGGCTTCTTGTTTAGTATTCCTTAGTTATCACCATAATTGCTGCATGTCTGTCATCACTAGAAAAAGGGAAAAAAAGTGTCTTTCTCAGCTGCTCCCCTGCTTGTTTTGTTCGCTGTATTCTTGTAAAGTGGGAGAAAATAAGTGTCATTTAATGAATAGTGCTATTCTTTGTCTGACAGCTTCATATCTGTTAGGTGTAGGAGGCCTAGTACTTTCCTTTCTGATAATGTTTTTGACAGTGTGCTAAATTCCTCCCCCCCAAAGGCCAGCCTATATATTCTGCTAAAAGGGGCTCCATCTATCCTGAATGGGTGCCCTCTTTTAACCCCCTTCAGCTTCTGTTCTTACATTAATTGAGCTGATCAGATTGAGTATATGAATTTGCCTTTGATGTATTCGTATGTTTAGTTGACGCGGCTTGCGCGCTCATTGGCCGTGGACCGAGCTCTCAGACAAATAGGGCTGTTGTCATGGCAACAAGGAATAGCTAGGGATCTCTTGAAAAATATTTTTATTTCAAAATTCAAACTGGAAAATTCTCACTGGATACGGGTCTTGGTTCTAAACGTGTCATATCTAATGATGAATGCAATTAGGAATCCCACCAGTGTTTTAAATAATAAATTAGGCTAATTTTCTAGGCCTGGCATGATGACACACAAATACTAAAAAGGAATCTTCTCTTTGTTATCCTCAACAAAAGAGTTATTAATTACTTTTGTTCTTAGGATTTAGAAACTAATAGACCAACAAACTTCTGTGTTGCTGAAAACTCAGTGCCTAGAAATGAACTCCTTCCTCCCATCCAGCTCCTCAAGCTATTCTTATATTTGGTTAATTTCATATTAAAGCAGGTGAAGAAATCATTCTACAAATGTTGAAAGCTATTGCAGTTGGCAAATCTCAGAGGATAAGAAAATGCCCATAGCCATTTTTAATTACTGTGCATGAAAAAGGATAGATGTTGAACATACGTTTCACGGGCCTCGACAATATTAGAGAGGATTTTAGGCACTAAAATCTAATTTTGAATGCTGAGAAATACAGAAAACCAAAACAGCTTAGTGGATAGAAAAATGATGATGATTACTTATAATGTGAAAGACAATTTTATGTTATTCAAGTCCTTCCCATAGAAATTAGCTTCTTGGTTACTAAAATACTGTATGTCAGTATTCTGTAGGAGAACAGAGATATATATCCATACATTGTTAGATATTCTATTTTGCATTACTACTCATGTTTATTTTTTCCAGGCTTTAGGAATCATTTCTCTCCATGCCAATGTTGTAAGAAATGTTGAAAATTAGAATTTTCCTGACTTGCAAAAAACTAAATTTATTTTGACTCTATATATTACATGTATCAGTAATATATCAGTCTCCCCTCCCCCCTCGGTTCCATACCTGTTACATTAACCTATGTTTTTAAAATGTGATTTTAAACTGTTTTCTAATCTGTTTTTTTTAAAATAACTGCTTCACTAGGGAGCTGTGTTTCCCCTTCCCAGGGCACTTGTGCCCCACTTTGTGATGGTCAGTAACCATAATAAAGTTTTGTATTGTATTGTACATGTTCGCCAGGAGAATACTTGTGTTGACTGAGCCTATGGCCACATCATGGTAACTCCTATTACTCAGTCTGCTTTAAGTCATCAAAATCTATGGTGCAAATGGCATGCATATATTTTTATTCCATTCAATGCTGCCACTTTAGGGCTTTTGTATAATAGTCATGGTGATTGGTGAGGAACATAATACAGGGTTAGTCAAAATGCATAGGCCAATAAGCCATTCAATTGAATGGCTTATTGGCCTATGCATTTTGACTAACCCTGTACATTCAATTTACTACCATCGGAAAGGCATAGGGAAGTCACTGGTGTGCAAGAAGGACCCCTAGATTGCTCAAGGATGAACGACTCAGCAGGGTTTAAATCTGAAACCAATGGCAAGATCTGGATTTTACTGGATGTACTGCAGGCCTGACACAACTATTAACTATTACAGAAGATTCTTGTAGGATTATAATGTAAACTGTGCCCCTCCACCCAAAAATAAAATAAAATTGGGGGCTGAAGTATAGAGAACGTATATTAAAAATTAGCATCCAGCTCTTGAGATACTAAATATTCCTTTCCTTATAGTCTCATATCTATATACTTTGCATACAGGGCATTTCATCCATTCATTCTGCTGCTGGAACTGCTTTTGCCTCTAAAACTGGTCGATGGGAAACTTCCTGCCACTGGTGATCTTCTGTGCATTCTAAAAATCTTCTCTTGAAAGGTGGCAAATCATCTGGAAGATTTAATGGATAGCACAGAATACTATGGAAGGAGGTCCAGGAGGGAGTGCAAAAGCCCTGCAGTGCTAATAGTATAGCATTGAATTTAATGTGACACACATCAGGTAACATACTCCAGTCAAGTCCTATTCAGAACTAAACAAAGTCCACATTTTTAATGTTCGTAATCTGATTACTTTCATAGGTAGTTATGACTATTTTTTACTAGTTGAAGTAAATAAAGCTATATTATTCCCTTCACAAATACAATTAGTGTAAACAAACATTTCATTACTCTTCAAGCAGTGTAAAATGATATAACAGATTGGAAGCTGAAATATTTTAAGTTTATAAATTAATATTTTTTGCAGGGGGAGAATATTTTATTTAGCATCATTCAGTATGTTTCCCTTCTGTTTTAACCCCATCTCAGATGCTTTGCCTACATGACAAATTGCAAACTTGTTCATGATATGTTCATTTCCAAAATGAATATATCATGGGTCAGATCCAATTTGCCAGAAGGCATTGTTTCTTCTGCTTCCCATCACACAGTTTCCTATCCACCCATTAACCTCTCACTACAAATGATCTCACCCAATACAGTGAGCAAGAGAGGGACAACTGACAGAAAGCAGTCATATGTATAAATAAAATTAAAGTATATCTTCTCACTCATTCTCTTCTTAGTTTCCTAGTTATACATTAGTGCTTGACACAAGTAGGAAGGGCATTCATAGCACCAGCAAGTTCTGTCATTTCCACTCAAAATTTATCTCTTTCAATGTACAACGCCTTCTCAAGCACTATCTGATTTATCAAGTTTCACCCATTGATACATCTGACCTAAGGACAAACTAAAGTGAGGTGTAATTTCCAACTTTGGAGCATTTATGTTAGGTATTCCTTGGAGAAATTATTGTTCTTTCTTTTTTAAAAAATGTCACAGGTGAATTTAAAATTCAAATGCACTTAGCTAACTTCCTGGTATGAATATGACCTGCTGGCTTTGGTCACCTCCCATCAATCAGTTCTGGACTCCACTAAGTCCTCCCTCAGTTCTAATGCAGTGCCACCACTTGGGAACAACCACACAACAAAGACACTGAATCCATATGGATTTCTGCTCAAACTATGGGGTTAAATCCAATTTTTAAAAAGTGTTTTAAGGACAAAAGGGCTGCATGGCATGAAAATTGTCACAAACACCATATGACATGACAACTACTGCTACAAGGTGAGTAACATTTATATTGTCCATGTAGACAGGACAAAATAAACCATCTTGTGTTGTGCCAACTGTCTACATAATGATGGAATCCTAGCCAAGAAAGGATAGGTCATAATGTTGATATCATATTTATTGAATTTATTAATAAATATTCTGAAAGAGTTGTTCACAAGATGAGCCCTTAGAAGATGCTTCAAAATTTTCCTAAGCATGGTTACAATAAGCAAATTGTGTTAAAGCCAAATACCAACCATTTTCTGACAGGCCAGCTGGTGCCATTCGGCATTTACTCAGAAATAAATGGTAAGAAGTAGTAAAAAAAATCAGTTGGATAACAGAGGATGCATCTACACTATAGAATTAATGCAGTTTGGCACCACTTTAACTGCCATGGCTCTATACTATGGCATCCTGGGATTGTTGTTTTGTGAGGAACCAGCACTCTTTGGCAGAGAAGGTTAAAGACATTGTAAAACTACAACTCCCTTAATTCCATAGCATTGAGACAAGGCAGTTAAAGTGGTGTCAAACTCAATCAATACTACAGTCCAGATGCACCCAAAGAATTATACCACAAACAGGTTCAGAACTTTTGTAGCAGAAACTCAAGTAAAATAAGAATCAGGTCTATAGAACGTATGTATAACTGGGATAATGGAAAACCCCCAGCAGATGTTCCAATATATATCAAAATTTGTACACACACACACATGCATACCCATAAAAAAAGTCAAGACTACAGAGGAGCTTCATATGTAGAAAATCATGTACAAAACATAATATCATCAGGTTACAGGTACAAGCACAATTAATAACAGTATAAAGGATGACTCTCACATACTACTGTGCATATAAGCTACCAGAATTTGGAGTGAATTTGTTACAAGGAATGAGTTACCTGAAAGGAGATAGTTAAGATGAGGAAAAGATAAGATATATTTCAAAAGTAACATAACATACAAATTATTGGTATAAAGATAAATACACTATGATGTTTTAAGATACTGAAAGGTAGTACAAAAGTAACTTCTAAAATACTGTAATAACAAAAATGTTTTAAACACCATGACAAATAATGAAGTATTTTTAAAAAGCAACCTACCAAGTTCCATAAGTTATGTTCTGGTATACAAAATTTAATGAAAATTAAACTTTGCTTTTTACCCACTGTTTGATGTGATTCCAGGCATGGGCAAATTTGGCTGTCCAAGTGTTAAGGATTTAAATTCCCGGAAATCCAAGCCAGTTTACCAACTGTTAGAAATAGTGGGAGTTGAAGTTCAAAATACCCAAAATTTGCTGTAAAATTTTCATCCCCAAATGTAAGTAATTATAGGGAGGGTTCTATGCAGTAGTCATTACAGGGAGAGTTCTAAGCCTCTACCTCTCAATAGCTTTCACTTTGGTATATGATTATACTACTATGTATGGTTAAAAAATTTTCTTGAAAGTACAAATACAAACGTTGACTTTGTCATTACAGATTCTGTTCTGATTTAATCTGACAAGTAAAATCTATATGTTCTTGTTGACTTGTGAAAAACTTTTTATTCAAAAGAAATTGGATAGAGATCTCAGTTAATATCAAGGAGAGACTTCGGTATATTTAAGAATATAGTGACTAAAAGGTTTAGTGTCATATTAATTCTTTTAAGTATATCAATGACACCTCATTCCATGTAAACTAAAGGTAAAGGTAAAGGTTTTCCCTTGACATTAAGTCTGATCGTCTCTGATTCTGGGGGGTGGTGCTCATCCCCATTTCCAAGCCAAAGAGCCGGCATTGCCCGCTGACAAATCCAAGGTCATGTTGCCAGCATGACTGCATGGAGAGCTGTTACCTTCCTACAGCAGAGGTACCTACTGATCTACTCACATTTGCATGTTTTCAAACTGCTAGGTTGGCAGAAGCTGGGGCTAACAGTGGGACCTCACCCTACTCCCCAGAGTCAAACCGTCGACCTTTCAGTCAGCAAGTTCAGCAGCTCAGCAGTTTAACTCACTGCACCACTAGGGAGCCATGCAAACTAGGTATCACTTATTCTAATGGTACTGACAAAAGCTGGGGAAACAATTTTCTTAAGATAGACTTTGCATTCATTTTGATTTCATGCGTACAACAATTCGCTACAAAGGTATGGAGTATGGACAACAAAATTATGGGAGGCAAAAAATTCTCCTAATCTTTAAGGGATTTTGTTAAGTTGAAAAAGAGGGACAGAAATTACAGTAGATAGTGGCACAGATGATCATTAGAAGAGCCCAAAAACATCAACTACTTATTTTAGAAATCGTTGGATTGATTTTAAAAAAACCTTTTGGAATAATAATTTTGAAGTCAAGGTATAAGCACATTTTCCCACTTCATAATTATTAGACAGTTGCACCAACAAAAGCAATTGTTTCCAAACAATATTGTCCAGAGGTAACAATGTGGGGAAAACACATAGAACAATGATCATAACTCCAATCTATACAATTATAAAGTCAGAGCTATGGAACATACTTCCCCAAAAGTGATTGCATTGAAACTTAAATCATTTCAGGATATGTATGTATTAATCTTAGTGGTGAGGGATCACCATATACTGAATTTGCTCATTTTCTCTGATCCATCATGTTAATTTAAATTCATATAGTATACTGTTATAGTAATTTTATTGGTCCAAGTGAAAAAGTTATATATTTATTTATGATATTTATAGCCTGCCTTTCTCAAACCTAAGGCGACTCAAGGCGGGTTCAGATTGGGAACAATTCAATGCCATGCATTCATAAAAATATGATTTAAAAAATCAACATAACAATATAAAAACATATAAAAACTATTAAAACATGTAGTCACTGGTGTTGTCCTGTTAAAATTGTTTTCCAGTAGCATCGCCTGGCTATTCCATGTTCATTATAAGTGGTCAGTATCAGCATCTTAGTGAACAAAACAGCAATAAGATGCAGATTTTTCTGGCAATAGGTCTCATATAAAATAATTTGAATATCTAAATAAATAGGATCATTATATAACTATATTACAAATTACTGAAGACCAAGGATAAATAGACTGCACTCCTAAACCCACCTAATCTTTAATACCTTACACTCTGCTCTAATCCAGCAGGTCCAATCAGGTTCCACAGACAGCCAATTTCCATCTTGACCAGTGAAAGTCCTAATAGGGATGAGATCAAGTTGGTGACACTGTGCATAACCTCCAACAGGATTGATAGGGGTGCTCCTAAGTAATCCTTTGTCACCCCACATTTTCAGCAGCTTTTAAAATGTCCCAGTTTATATATATATCCTTCTACTAACCACATACCCTTTTCCCCATCTTTACTTCACTTGTTGCTAATTGAGTGAAAACTGCAAAAGTAGTTTACACTCAGTTAACTCAGCAGAAAGAGAAGAGAAATGGGGGAATATTGTCCTTCCTAGTAAGTTCGGGCAAAAGCAAATTACCACCCCAAGTTTGTGTGTGTTTTTGACAGTTAAAACTTACTATCTTGGTCACACCTCTGATGTGTCTCAACCAAACGTGTCCTGGTTTTATCTGTCAAATGCTAGAGGGTCTACACCAGGGGTCCTCAAACCGAATACGGCCCTCCAAGGTCATTCACCTGGCCCTCGCTCAGGGTCAACCTAAGTCAGACATGACTTGAAAGCACACAACAACAACAACAACAACAACAACCCTATCTCATCAGCCAAAAGCAGGCCCACATTTCCCATTGAAATACTAATGTTTATATTTGTTAAAATTGTTCTTCATTTTAATTATTGTATTGTTTTAAGCGGGGGTTTTTTGCACTACAAATAAGATATGTGCAGTGTGTATAGGAATTCATTCATGTTTTTTTCAAAATATAATCCGGCCCTCCAACAGTTTGAGGGACTGTGACCTGGCCCTCTGTTTAAAAAGTTTGAGGACCCCTGGTCTACACCATGCTTTCTCCTCAATAATGCAATGGGTGAGTGCTTATTTGTGCCGTGAAAAGTCTAAAACACTCTTGCTCTTGTTGGTATACTTGCAATATACAACAGAGCTTTCCAGATGCTTTGGATCTCAGCTCCCACATGTTCCGACTAGCACAGGCAATGGTCAGAAATTCTGGGAGATAAAGCCAAAAGTTCCTAAACAGTGAAAGGATGAAAGACTACAGCAGACAATATGTGTGATTTTTACTTACAAATCTATCTTATGTCAGTAGAAAAACACAACTTAAATGGGACTTTTGTGTGTGTGTGGAGGAGGGGAGTCAGTATACTGTAATTCCTAAACCTAAATCCACTTATCAGTCTCAACTACAATCGACTCACTGAATAAATTTAACTTGTATAAATGTTGACTTACTCTCTCCAATTCAGTTAGTCAATTCTCATTGGGATTAACATTTTAGTCCGTGAATTTCTTAAGCAGAAGACAATGTAATAAATCAAACAGGTTCTTTTAAAAATATTTTGATTGTATGTTCTCTTTTTTGCTTGCTGATAGCAGCCATCTTTTGAAGTACTGCGGCAATAAAACTATTGAAAGTAGAATTCTCTTAATATTTAAATAATATATTAAAAATTAATATTCAGCACCTGGAAGAATCTGTGTGTATGCCAGCAAATGAGATAGTTGGGCCTGGAGCTTTTATACATAAGGGACTCAAAAACAACCTATCACAAATAATTACTAAGCCAGAGCAGCTGTACACCCTATACTAGAAATTTAAAATTCAGGTCGAAGTTGCTTGCATTCTTACCTTTTAAATTATGCCTATAAAAAAATCAACGTGCTTTCTATTGTTTCCATCTTTAGTCATAACTCCTTTGTATTCATAATCCTAACATTGGAATCCCTGGCTACTTTCAATACTTCTGAAAAATTGCAAAATCTACGGATTTATGGTTCTTTTGATAAGATTATTAATAAACATGAACATGAAGACTCATTTTTGAAGAATATCTACTCATGTGATAAAATAATAAATAATGTAATACTGTTAACATAATATATTTTATGGAAGGTATAGGAGTGAATAGCAGTTATCCATATATTTTGGCATATTGTAAATTATGCCTAAGCAGTATATTTAATTTCACTTCTCCTGATAGGGTCATAAATGGATTGCAAACATAAATGCCTATGCATATATTTGAAAAGATTCTGAATATGCTTTAAAATATTTTTCACGATGTGTTTTGTTCCTGATGTACTATAAAAGCTCTTCAACTTTGGGAAGGAAGGGGATATGTACCTCACTATCCCAAATAATTCTAATGGAAGCCATTCTGCTACTACCATGCTAATAAGACATCCAATTTACTAAACAAAGCATGTTGAAAATACGTTTTAAAAGTACAAATGACTGTCCAAGGAATGACACCAGAAAATATTAAGTAACACCTCTACCACCAGATAAGGTTCACAATTAAAGACTTTTAATGAAGAGAGCTTTCAAAGACAAAATCAGAAGGCATTGATTAGATTGCCTTTAACTTTGTGTTTTGACACCTTCTTCTTTTGTGGCATTATATTGTCTCAGTACATCTTACAAAGGAAGCTTTTTACTAAGCTCACACATGAACAGGAGACAGCGGTGCTTATAAAAAGACTGTCATGGATGTGAGCCAAAATGGGTCTCATTTGGATTTCAAGTAAAGGAAACTCCTAATGCATTTCATTACAATGTATGAGAACCTCTAAAAAGAAGGATGGACTGGGATTCACATCCCTACTAATTTATTGTAATGGATTCAGGTTTTTTTTCTCTTGTATATCATAAAAGACCATGTGTCTCAAACAAGGTAAAATATCATGCAATCACATAATGCTGTAATGTGGCATGCCCTGCTGTGCGATCAAGGACATGGATTTTTTAAAAAATGAAGATTTTAAAACTACTACAGCTTTTCAGAAAATAAAATTGTTTGCTATTATTCATATGAAATGTATGCTCTAGTCATTGTTTACATCTCAAAGTTAAAAACATTCATTCAGAATAGTCTTATTTGTTATCCCAAATCACTGTGTAATCTACTGCACATCAATTATCCCATTCTTCTAACTCACTCCACTATCTTAAATATTATAAACTAATATTCATCTACCGTTTATGCGAATCCATATCATACCCACTTTCACTTGAACATATTTGATTACTATACTGAGTTAAAAATATTAAGACCCCTGTCCAGTCTCAATATCTTTTCAAATCTACATTAAAAAATGCATATGCTTTAAGTGATTCAAAATAATTGACATTTAGAAATGACTTACTATGTGCTATCGCTATTATATTGGGATGCAGGGACATGAGAGAAGCCTCCTACAAGGATGGTAAAACATCCGGGTGTCCCTTGGGCAACGTCCTTGCAGATAGCCAATTCTCACACAACGGAAGCAACCTGAGTTTCTCAAGCCACTCCTGACACACACAAAAATTATATTGGGACAAAGCAGATATATTTGAAGCCAGTCTTAACACATATAAGTTAATTTAATACTCAAAATAATGCATGGAGGCATTAAAAAGGCCACTTATTTGGTTCTTTAGTACTATGCCTCTAATTAAAAATGATACCTAAAGAAAGACTTCAGCATACAAAAAAGGGATACAGAAAGTTTGCCAGTATGTTAACTGTAATTTTATCTATTCACCTAGCAAACAGTATCTATCTATATCATACCACATATCCACCCTTAAATTCAACACAGCTAAGTATGGTCATATAAGACAAGTGTGGGAATCATGTAGCTCTCCAGATGCAGTCAGGATGTCCTATTACTGTCTATGCTGGTTAGGATGGCTGGGATTTGCAGTATAACACCAACTGCAGGTTGCATGATTACGTTCTCTGATGTAAGATGGACCCTTTTTCAGATTCATTAATTCAACACTCTCTCTTTCCCTCTCCCACTCATTCTCTCTCTTTCTCTCTTGCACACACACACACATATATGGGGTGGGGGTGGAGAAGAGAGAGGGAAAGATGGAGAGAGAGATTAATTGGATAACTAAAGATATCAACATTTGGAAAAATACAACTAAAACTCCTATGTAGATATGATCAAAAGTAAAGTATCTAAGAAGATAAAGAAGCTTCTATAAATATATATTGGTATATATGTGTATGTTTGAGGATACATTGAGTTATATACTTGACTCTGACAGATACCTCCTAGCTAATTAAAATAGATATAAATAAGAAACAGCTATATATATTTTTACCCAAATTGAGGATTCAGTTCTACTGCTTTGAATTCACCAGTAAATTCTCGCTGATTTTAAATTGGTAAATTCAGAGCCATAGTAGTGAGATCTTAACATATATTATTATTAATTGTTTGTTAAATCAATATATTTAGCATACAAAGATTACCTACTACTTGTTTTTAAGAAACAACAACTGAGTTTGTGTGATGCATGTTTAATGTTTATCTTAATGTATGTTTAATGTTAACTTACAAAAAGCCTATTAAATGAAAATACAGAAGCCACATCTCCCTTGAATAATGCATTTTAAATGCTTAAAACTATCTGGGACTGAATAAGAATTTTGGACACATTTCTGAGATGGCATTTATTCAGTTAATATATAAAGAGTGTGAATATATCTCATACACAGAGAGAGAGAGAGAGAGAGAGAATTTCAGTGAACATTATTCCCCCTTCACTCCCATACATACGATAATAACACTAGCTTTACAATATAAAGTTTATGATATTCTGAATAAAACTGACAAGACTAAAATTTGATCCATAAACTAAGTGATGTACTTATGTTAATTCACCTTTTAAGAGATATAATGTGTTGCTCAGCTTTTTGACAGGTCTCCTATTCATTCTGGAGACATGTTGAAAAACACCATATTTTCTCTCAATAAGCAAAACCTACTTTATCTGCCTCAATAAAAAAGTCAAATTCTTGTGCCTAAATTTTATTTAAGTGTCAGTGTATGCATATACAGTTAAATACTGCTGGGATTAATTGTGGATTTTGCCTATTGTTCTAGTTGGGGGTGGGTGGTACTTAGACCAGTAGTGGCAGCCACTGAGAAAAGAAAGTCAACAAAAACTTTAACATTAATATATAGAACACCAAATTTCAATTATTTTATTAGATGACATAATAAACTAATACTTTAAAAGAATAGTAAAGTAGCATATGATAGTTGCAGACAGATAAAGATTCTACTGGCTAAAGTAAGTACATCAGTTGTCTAAACGGTAGTAACATCCATGTCAGACATGTAGTTATCTTCTCATCTTGGCCTACTTGTGAATGTGTAAATCAAATGTTTGAAGGACAATCTAGTGACCTGTTATGCCCCCTCAAACACAATACCAGTGGTGCCACATTTTGGATGAAAAAAAACATTTCGTCAATGAAGTCTTTGCGACATCTGGCGGCACAAAGTATATGTAAAAAATTAGTTTTGTTTTTACAAATCAGTACTTGAACATTCTTGTCCAAAAGGCTTTGATACCCCCTAGCGGGGGGACAAAAACAATCTGGTCTGTAAAAATACATGGACTATCATGAATCCATATGGTGCAAAAGGTCAACTCTTGAGAAGTAGTGACATTGTGACAATGAGACACTTCCAAGACAGAAAGCTCATTCATTTAAATATAAAAAGATCCTCAGCTAAATGTTCCCACACATTTAAACTATGGAGAAAAAATAATCAAAGCATCACATGCAAATATTGAAGACTGAAAATAAATATATATATATACACAGTTCAACATTAGATATCTGTGACAAATCGACAAATGAATAACATCATTTTGTAAAATAAAAACCTGAATCATCAAGTAAATGCACACACATTCTGACTCACTTCATATGTATTAGTAAATCCAATAAATTTCAGTCATAAAGTTTCTGTGGCGATGTGCAAATATGAGCAAATTTGTCTGTGCAGAACAAAAGATACCATTGATCATTTTGTTCTTTTTACAGCCATTTCAAAAACATAGAGGTAAAATAAATACTTTCATTCAGTCATTATATTAGCCACGGGAATATGTAGGGTCCAAACCAAGAAACAATGACTGATTGAAAAAGCACTATTGTCAATGTCTCTAGATAGCTTTTTTCATATATTTAAACTAAACAATTGCCCATGGAATGGAAAAAACATTGCCTTTATTCACACTAATGATCAGTATTCAATATTCTTTCTCTATTGTAATATACAAATCTGCAAATGAATGTTCAACAGCTATGCTATTACATCGTCAAGTAAACACATGATATTTTAGTAACTAAATTTTAAGAGAAATCACAAACCAGCAATCATCATTGAAAAGCAAATACGAAAAATGTTTTGAAAGCATTCAAGGAATTTAGAAAGACAAGCACCACCTGATAAAGATGGCAGACTGGAAACAACTTTCAAATGACATGTCTATAACGTTTTTTCTGATAATTCTGTGTGTGCAGTTTAGTTAACTGATATTATTACAGGTAAATTGCCAACACTGAATTTAACATACACGGATAATCTGAAATGACATCTGTTTGAGACACACACTAGATATGTTCATACAACACGACAAGTCAGAGATCTGTGAGAACCTGCCTTGACATGAATGAGCTGGGTGCTGGTGCAGGCTGCTCCAACGTTCCCTTCTGCAGTGGAAATAGTAAACCAGGGGTCCTCAAACTTTTTAAACAGAGGGCCAGGTCACAGTCCCTCAAACTGTTGGAGGGCAGATTATAATTTGAAAAAACAAAAACAAAAAATGAATGAATTCCTATGCACATACGTATCTTATTTGTAGTGCAAATAACACTTCAAAATAATACAATAATTAAAATGAAGAACAATTTTAACAAATATACATTTATTAGTATTTCAATGGGAAGTGTGGGTCTACTTTTGACTGATGGCATAGGATTGTTGTTGTTGTGTGCTTTCAAGTCATTTCAGACTTAGGTTGACCCTGAGTGAGGGCCGGGTAAATGACACTGGAGGGCCGCATCCGGCCCTCCGGCCTTAGTTTGAAGACCCCTGTAGTAAATTATGTATGAGGAATAGGACAATTTGGCACCTTGTGAATTGACAGCAGTTAGTTTTATCTACTGTTTTAAAATTGTATTATTTTGACTTTATGCTACATGTGTTGATGGGGGTTGTTGTTATAATTTTATGTGATTTCTTTTATACTTTTGTACAATTTTTACCTGTTGTATGTTATATGTGCACCCTGGAGTGCCTTGTAAGCCACC